>NW_010369982.1:0-210 GCF_000414095.1 Morus notabilis | reverse complement strand
GACTCTGGAACTGTCGGGGGTACTCGATTGCATGGATGAGGAGCATGCTGCGATTCTGCGTGGCGCGACGCGCAAGCAGAATACGACGCCTGATCACGCCACCATTGCCCATGATTCGCAATCTCCGGTCGCTGGCCAGTACCAGTTGAAACTGCAGGTGACTGCGCACAGTCCCGAGGACCTGCGCAAGCTGCTCGAGTTGGCCGTGCA
>NW_010369981.1:0-210 GCF_000414095.1 Morus notabilis | reverse complement strand
ATTAGTCTTGATGTTTATTTTTATTTTATTATAAATTCAAAAAAAAAAAATGTGCCCTACTGAAATAAAATCATAGATGCACCACTGAATTGTGGCATTTTTAGTTTTAAGATCAATTCAGAATCATATTAAATCTTTTCTGGACTTTCGGTCGAATAAAGGCGACCGTATTTGCCCGATTGCTTTAAGTGAATTACCTCCTAGTTCCAC
>NW_010369980.1:0-210 GCF_000414095.1 Morus notabilis | reverse complement strand
TGAAAAGTTGTTTTTCTACTCAAATATAAGAAGGCATGAATAGCTATTTAATGTTTTTAATTAAAATGATAATGATTTAGCTTTTTTCTACTCTAATTATTAGTTAAATAGTCTATTTTAGAGAATGTCTTTCAGTTTTCACACTAAATATAGTCAGGGCTCGTTCACTTCGCTGATTTGAGTTTGTAATTTGAGTTGAGATGTGATTTT
>NW_010369979.1:0-210 GCF_000414095.1 Morus notabilis | reverse complement strand
TATTAATTTTTATTTACTAAATAATTATCAATTATTAATTACTTAATATTAATTTAAGATTATAAATTATATGTACTCAAAATAAACATAAATGTAACCAAACATGATTTTATTTTTTTATCATACTTAAACTAATCTCTTGAAAGACTACCAAACGTAATTTCAGAATCAATTTTAAAATCAGTTTGAGAATGATTTTCAAAACAATCT
>NW_010369978.1:0-210 GCF_000414095.1 Morus notabilis | reverse complement strand
TTTAAAACTGTAAGTTTGAGTCGCCAAAACCTGACAACTTAAAAGGGGGTTTCAAGTCTACCAATCTGGCCCTAAAAAGAAAATGATCGACCTAACTCAATCTTAAAACCTGAGGAACTGAGGCCGGGCCAGGCCGACTCACATTTATTATAAGACAATTTAAAAAAAAATTTGAAGACTATCATGCCTAGATCCTTGATCAGGCCTGAG
>NW_010369977.1:0-210 GCF_000414095.1 Morus notabilis | reverse complement strand
TCAGGCTTATGGCGATATGTTGAAGGTTGCTGTGGCACGCGTCCAACAGTTGAAGACTTCCTTAGAAGAACAATGGAAACTTAGTGAAGAGCTCTAGATTTTGAAAACCGCAGCGAGAGTAGATCGATACTTCGAAATTGAGAAAGTTGAGGCTAAACTTGAATCCGAAAGGGATGAATCTCAAAAGATTCGTGATTCACTTGCTGCATT
>NW_010369976.1:0-210 GCF_000414095.1 Morus notabilis | reverse complement strand
TTTTTTTTTTTTTTTTGATTCTCAAGATTTAGATACCTACATTAGTTGTATGATCTGTCCTTTCAAAATAAAACATTTATATATATATATGAGTGTCTTTCAAAATGCTATTTTCTCTCCTTTAATAAGATCCACATTATTTATTTTTTAGGCGTACAATTCCATAAATGATTCAATATTTTTAACCACTCTATTTTTTCATTTTTTTTT
>NW_010369975.1:0-210 GCF_000414095.1 Morus notabilis | reverse complement strand
CCACGCCGTGAAGACTGGAAAGTGTTGATCCCGCACAGCGACACGGTGATGCTCGAAGGCCTGAGTCTCAACGCTAGAGGCTTGACCCTGAGCCTGCGCGAAGGCGGCCTGCCGATTATCGAAGTTCACCCACAAGGGTTGCAGGCATATCGCGTGCAACTGCCAGACGCGGCCTACAGCCTGTATGTGCAAGACACACTGGAATTCAAC
>NW_010369974.1:0-210 GCF_000414095.1 Morus notabilis | reverse complement strand
ATCACTGTGATTACTGATTAAGCCGGATATTGCAACATGGAAAGGCCGATGCTCTGCACATATCAGAGTACTAGCTGAAACTCCGCGATTTTACAACTTAATAGGCTGTGGCCTCAAGGCCCTATTTGATTCCAAATACAAACATCATCATCACAGCAGAAAAAAAAAATGCTCTATGATAGTTAAGAACAAGTTTTGGGTGTATTAATG
>NW_010369973.1:0-210 GCF_000414095.1 Morus notabilis | reverse complement strand
TTTCCCTGATCAGTAACGAAACGACAATGATAATGATTGCGGTAATTGCCAGTGAACTTCCGCACATCAAAATAACTTCCGGACGTAACCGGTTTCCAGTTGAGTTTCGCAGGGCTGACTTGAACATCATTGCTTTGACGGAGCTCAAAATATGATTGGTTGTCCTGACGCCTTGGAGGGGTCGCTTTATTTATTTAATAAGCGCCCACG
>NW_010369972.1:0-210 GCF_000414095.1 Morus notabilis | reverse complement strand
TTTTTTTTTTCATGTAAGGACAGCAACAAGAATTATCATGAATTATTAAGAGAGCGTTTGGTACGCAGTCATCAGTAAGAATCATATTCCTGAAAAAGTGATGGAGGGTAATATGATTCCCAAGAATAATACAATACTGTGTTTGGTTCCATACATAAATTTTTCTCAAATTCTCAAGAATATTACATTATCATGTTTGGTTGTGCATGG
>NW_010369971.1:0-210 GCF_000414095.1 Morus notabilis | reverse complement strand
TTTTTTTTCGAACAATGAACAATCCTCGTGTCGTGGTAGTAATCGCCAAGATTTCTCAACCTTCGATCTTCTACACTATTTCTCCACTCTTTAAATCAATTGGTGTGTGGATGCTAGTTACCATTCCCAAAGAGATAAGGGAAGAAATTTGGGAGAAAGATGAAAATAGGTCAAGACTTGAGATGAATTAAAATTAATAGGCCAATAGTT
>NW_010369970.1:0-210 GCF_000414095.1 Morus notabilis | reverse complement strand
TTTTTTTTTTTTATTCAAATATTTGACTATTACTATTATGTTCTTTTAATTAAATATATGATTTGTAAAACAGTAGTTTTTGATGATTGCTATCCAAAATGAAGTAGATGCTTTTGATCTTGACAGAGAAGTGAAGACTTTTACGTAGTCTATTCCAGATATTGTGACACTTCGCTTTTTCTTTCTCTTCCCTTTCATCACCAATGATGG
>NW_010369969.1:0-210 GCF_000414095.1 Morus notabilis | reverse complement strand
GGTAAAGTGCAAAAGGAATAAAAATAAACAAAGAAAAAAAATTAGCTTAATGAGTGTAGAAAGTTTACCTCACGAATCAGGGAAGATCACCTACATTATTCGGCTCAAGTAAAAGTTACGCTATTTTGGTGTGAAATTTACAACATTTTCATGTCATGGGTTGGAGAGGCCATTAAGAAATGGAAAATAGGTTTAGATATGGGTTTGGGT
>NW_010369968.1:0-210 GCF_000414095.1 Morus notabilis | reverse complement strand
GCCGCTCTACTAAGAATATCAGGTATTAAAAATTATCTATTATATATATATTTTTTATTTAATATAATTTTAATTAGATTTAATAATTAAAAACAGATATATTAGTAAAGAAACTTATCAAAAAAAATTATCAGCAGTTTAATATTCTAATCCTACTATACAAACTTTCTTTAATTAAACTTAAAACTTAGACCGGTAATTAGAGTAACA
>NW_010369967.1:0-210 GCF_000414095.1 Morus notabilis | reverse complement strand
AATAAACAATAGCAACTGTTGTGTGAGAAAACGTGGATGATGCGTAGAATAACAGTAGTGTGACATGTGGCCTTGCTTTTCCTCAAAAGGCAGCAACCCTCGACGCTGGGGACTCTCTTTCCTTCTGCTGCAAAGGAAGCCCAACTTAGGACTCCGACTCATCATAACGACGACAGGTCGTACCGTCGACCTTACGACGGAAATCCTTCG
>NW_010369966.1:0-210 GCF_000414095.1 Morus notabilis | reverse complement strand
GATTAACTTCGTAAATGCCCCCTAAATTTGTATATATTTCAACATGTCCCCCTGAATATTGAAGGTTCATTTCGCTCACAGAATTATGTACTATAATTCAAAATACTCTTTATTTTTGTAAAACAAACAAGACGACAATGTAGCGCTAGTAATACTTTTATAAATGCCACTCAAACTATTGATTTTAAGTCAGTATGCCCCCTGAATTAT
>NW_010369965.1:0-210 GCF_000414095.1 Morus notabilis | reverse complement strand
AAGTTCTACACGGGCTGGCGGTGGAGACCTTTTCCAATGAAGAGATTTATTGATGAGGACGTTTATGCTCTTGGTCGCATGAAGTCTGGAAGGTTGTATGCGGAGCTGATTTCTGATGTGGGCTGGGAAGACTTCCCTAATTATGCAGAGAAATTTATTAAGCTCTTCTCTGGTAGTATCATTAGTAGAAGTGATTCTGTTGATACTAGG
>NW_010369964.1:0-210 GCF_000414095.1 Morus notabilis | reverse complement strand
TCAAGATTCCAATGCATTGAATTGAAATTACAACTAATGTATTTGCGTAAATTTAAAATATCAAAAAGATAAACTTGACTAGTCCTAAATAATCCTAAGAGATAATCATAACCTTAATTTCAAAGTAATTAATTAAAACTTTCTAAAACTCTAATCCAGTTCCTCATCAACGGGCTACTACAATTAACAGTAGCATTGCTTTTTTTTTTT
>NW_010369963.1:0-210 GCF_000414095.1 Morus notabilis | reverse complement strand
GATCCACCTTGCTCGCGATGAATCCACCCAGTCTCTGAAAATACCCTCCAGTGAAAGCCATCCAGTGCTTTCCTGCAGTATTAACCCGATATTTTTCTGCTGACTGAGCAGTTGGAAAGCTTCTTGCAATAAGTCGATTCAGGTCGCCTCAGGCGTCAAAGTTTTGATTTAGCGCGCAGGTAAAAAATCGGTGGATCGCTCTCAATTAGT
>NW_010369962.1:0-210 GCF_000414095.1 Morus notabilis | reverse complement strand
CCCTTCGCGATCTACAACTGGCACAGGAACGGCGACAACTTTTTATGTCTTAATAGGTCCCATAATCCGTCTGATCAAAGCTCTCTTCGTCCTTTACAACCGCCACGAATAAAGCGAGAACTTTTGGTGTCGTAACAGGGCAGGCCCATCTGAGGTTATAACGAAGCTCTCTTCGCGCTCTACCACTGCCACTAGAATGGCGACAACGTA
>NW_010369961.1:0-210 GCF_000414095.1 Morus notabilis | reverse complement strand
ATACATAATTTATTAATATTCCTTTTACTACTTAAATTATTAACTTTTACTTACATGATTAAATAATTAGTTAATTAAAGATTAATGTTTAATTAATAATCTATTATTTGATACATCACATGATCCATTTTTAATAATCATTATTTTTATAATAATTTTTTATTAATATATTACATATTAATAATTATAATTTAATATTAATTATTAATT
>NW_010369960.1:0-210 GCF_000414095.1 Morus notabilis | reverse complement strand
ATATATATATATATATATATATAGGTTTTCTTGTCGGACACAACATTTTGCAAGATGAGGAAAGTACTAAGAATGATGGAGAAAATAGGCCAGCATACATGAGCGTTTTATATGCATGTAATATTAAGCTGCAGTTGGTTTTCTTCAAATTTGGGTATTAAAGTGTCCGACATTTTTGTGTCTTTAATTTAACATACGCATATCATGTTC
>NW_010369959.1:0-210 GCF_000414095.1 Morus notabilis | reverse complement strand
AAAAAAACAAACTCAGAATGCTTAAAGCTTCTCACTCTGATTCGTCGCAAGAGCCTTTTTTCTGAATATTTTGGGGCTGTTCTTTTGCCGTGTTTAAGTTAGGTGACTTGAGTGTAAATTTTGAGTTGAATTTAAGTTATAACTTGAGTTGAAGTTGTAATTTAAGTTTGTGTTTGGTTGTATACATTTGAGTTATGGTTTGAGATAAGA
>NW_010369958.1:0-210 GCF_000414095.1 Morus notabilis | reverse complement strand
ACCTTCGATCTTACCGCCGATGCTCTCTCAAACATCTCTACTCCTCACAGCACATACTTGCCGGAGAAGCCTTTGTGGATGAAAACCTTCTACCTCTGCTATGTTGTGGCCGCCATTGATAACCACTGAACTTCCATAGGTCATGTTGACGGTTAGATTTTGCCAACAAAAAACCGGCCGGGTTACCTTGAGGTTTCCCTTCGGGTTACC
>NW_010369957.1:0-210 GCF_000414095.1 Morus notabilis | reverse complement strand
TATGATTTAGAATCATTCTCGTTTTACGTGTATTTTTTATGAGAGAAAAATACTGTAGAGAATCATGAATCATGATTCAAAATCAGAAACGAATACATGAAACAAATGTCCCCTAAGTATGTGAAAACTAGCCCCTCAAACATTGAAGAGGTGGCCACCATTTTCATCGAAAAAGATGAGTAGCACCATCAAAGACTCAGAGACGAGATT
>NW_010369956.1:0-210 GCF_000414095.1 Morus notabilis | reverse complement strand
CCACGCGTGCTTTCGTCGGTTACCGCACTCAACTCTTCTGCAGCCGAGGCTAGTTGGTCCGCGGCACTGGCGATTTCAACCAGCGTGTGTTTCAAACCGCCCTGCATATCAGACAACGCCATGAGCAACTGCCCGGCTTCGTCTGTTCGCGTAGTCGTTATGGCCTGTGTCAGGTCACCTTTGGCGACACGCTTGGCACTTTCCACAGCC
>NW_010369955.1:0-210 GCF_000414095.1 Morus notabilis | reverse complement strand
CGGCCTTGCTCAGGTTCTGCAGCGGGGCCTGAATGGTGAAGCCCTGCCCTTCCACCCCAGCCTTGGTGGCGAGGTTGGCCATGCGCTCAAAAGACTCGACGAACTCGGGACGGCAATCCGGGTAGCCGGAATAATCCACGGCATTAACGCCAATAAAAATATCCCGCGCCCCCAGCACCTCGGCCCAGCCCAATGCCAGAGACAGGAACA
>NW_010369954.1:0-210 GCF_000414095.1 Morus notabilis | reverse complement strand
GCGGTGCCACGCCCAGCTTGGTGACCTTGTCACGCAGGAACATGCGCGATTGCACATCAACCAGGGTATTGGTGCCCGGACGCAGGGTCAGTTTGTAAGCACCGGTCGCACGCGGCGAGTCGAGCAAGGCGAAAATCACCAGATGATTGTCATCGGTGCCCGGCTTCTCGATCCAGAACTCGGTGAAACGCGGAAACTCTTCGCCGGAGG
>NW_010369953.1:0-210 GCF_000414095.1 Morus notabilis | reverse complement strand
TTTTTAAATCGTGTTTAAGACTGTAAAATTTGCGCAAAACAATTTCGAAGTTGATCATATTTTTGGTGACGAATTTTCACGGTCAACCTATTACATGGCCAAATTTTTGTGGTATTACTTCTGATTGTGGTTCCCTTATTATTGAGATGAACTCTTGTGCTAATAATTTAAACCATGTTCATCTTGATGCTTTAGCAACGGAAAAAAAAA
>NW_010369952.1:0-210 GCF_000414095.1 Morus notabilis | reverse complement strand
CATTCACAGAAAACAAACTTGGAAGAGCCAATTTACAACCTTAACGAGTAATAAGATTATAAGACTAATTTACAAACAAATAAGAGGTGTGACATCAATTCTAACTTTACTTCTAAATATCTAAGAAGGATCAAAGACAAACCCTTAAAATGACATATATCTCTAAACAAAAAAAAAAAAAAAAAAAAAAAAAAAAAAAAAAAAAAAAAA
>NW_010369951.1:0-210 GCF_000414095.1 Morus notabilis | reverse complement strand
TGGCTACATAATATATTAATTATAATATAATATAATAACAATTACATCTTACATTGTAATTATATATTTTATATTATAGTATAATATAATATAATTATAATTTTTAATTATATTATAAGTGAAATATTATCGTTTCTTATATAATCTTATAATATTTTTTTATAATATTATAATTAATTAACCATTTTAATAATGTTATTATACTCTATA
>NW_010369950.1:0-210 GCF_000414095.1 Morus notabilis | reverse complement strand
AGGAAGCAAGTTGTTTCAATGGATAGAGGGGTGCGAACACGCGTTCTAACAATTAAAGGAACACCTTGAGAACCCAGCCATACTATCCAGCCTACGATAGGAGAGGTGCTGAGCTTGTAGCTGGTGGTCTCCCAACACGCCGTTAGTTCGGTGCTGGTCCGTGAAGAGAAGAAAGTGCAGCTGCCAGTGTATTACACTAGCAAACGTCTC
>NW_010369949.1:0-210 GCF_000414095.1 Morus notabilis | reverse complement strand
TGCCATAGCCCAAGGAGAAGAAACCCTATACCCGGGAGTACATGCCCTATGAAAGAACCCATTAATCCCTATAGTTTCGGACGACTAGAGAGATAGAAAGATGATATATATATATATATATATATATTAAAATCTTAAATCTGACACCTGACTAATATGACAAAGGTAACTTTTTCTGTATGTATGTGTAAAATCATTTCTGCCTTACGT
>NW_010369948.1:0-210 GCF_000414095.1 Morus notabilis | reverse complement strand
AATGAAAACGAAATGACGTTTGTTTAGTAAATGTTTTGAAAACGAAAACGAAAACAGTGAGAATGGTTTTTGTAAAAGAATTAGAAAACAGTTGAAAGTTGTTTTTACTTTTCAGTTTCCATTTTTAGTACTTATCAACAATATTAGAATATATTAATTAATAAACACGACTTTTTTATTATACTCAAAACAATCTCTTAAAAAATCAAC
>NW_010369947.1:0-210 GCF_000414095.1 Morus notabilis | reverse complement strand
ACAACTGGCACGGGAACGGCGACAACTTTTTATGTCGTAATGGGTCCATCAGATCAAAGCTCTCTTCGCCGTGTACAACCGCCACGAGTAAAGCGATAACTTTTGGTGTCGTAACAGGGCCGACCCCTCAGAGGTTATATCAAAGCTCTCTTTGCGGTCTCCCACCGCCACTAGAATGGTGACAACGTTTGGTGTCGAAACGGGCCCATC
>NW_010369946.1:0-210 GCF_000414095.1 Morus notabilis | reverse complement strand
ACGTTGAATAGATCAATTCTTATTTTTTGTAAAAGACATAATTAGAGCAAATCTTTCTAAACTATTTAAATTAACGAAAGAAAAAAAAGTAAAGAAATTAGTAACCAAGCAATCGAAACACAAATACAAATAGAAGGTTAAGCTCTCACTCGTTTTTGGTCTCAAAACACCTCTGACTAATGAGAGTTATGACCAAGTATCTCCAATCAA
>NW_010369945.1:0-210 GCF_000414095.1 Morus notabilis | reverse complement strand
AATTAAGTCCTCAAGAATTCTTCTTTTACTAATGAAAATGTGTACTTTTATAAACTATAATATAGTACCATATAGTGCCCTCTCGAACGTTTTATTTTTTTAATAAATGGGCGAAATTTTGTAAAATTAGCAAAATGACTTTTTTTATTAACTTAATAGTTAATTATTAATTAATTTAGTGGTCAATCACTAATTGACTTAATGGTCTAT
>NW_010369944.1:0-210 GCF_000414095.1 Morus notabilis | reverse complement strand
TAATGTAATCCAAAATGCATATTATAGGCATATTTCAGGACCAGTTTAGATGACGGTTTTTTATGAAACTATCATCTAAGATTTGATTTTAACGACGGATAAAAGCCATCGTTAAAGTGCAGATGCATTTAACGACTTATGATTAGACGACAGTTTACCTAACCGTCATCTAATCCTTTAACGTCGGTTTTTAATTGTTGTTAAATCTAC
>NW_010369943.1:0-210 GCF_000414095.1 Morus notabilis | reverse complement strand
AACTCGAATCAGCGAAGTGAACGGGGCCTTTGAGTCTTCAAATTTTGTGGGGCTTTAATTTTGTGCCTTTATTTCTGTCAATGGGACAATGATGGATGCTAATAATTAGGGACAGCAGACGGATATGGGCGTAAAATTTTGGCGGGGACAAGGGAAGCTGCTTCCCCCCTTATGTATATCTAGGACCCGTTTAATTTATTAATTTAAATT
>NW_010369942.1:0-210 GCF_000414095.1 Morus notabilis | reverse complement strand
TTTTCTCTTAGATATAACTTAAAATGGCTTCATGAGTTTCAAAATGCAAGTAGACATGATCATCATGGAAATCATAATTACCTTAGCAAATTATCGACCCAATAGGTTTGTGGGACATGATGTTTTCATTAATTTAATGTTAATAGTCTCTACAGCCATGATGACATCCATTCTTTACAGCCAAAAAAATAATAATAATACTAAAAAAAA
>NW_010369941.1:0-210 GCF_000414095.1 Morus notabilis | reverse complement strand
CGCCGCCCCTGTCAAGAATACGGTCTCTTCCATCAATGTTTCGTTAACGACAGTGTTCATTCCTTTTTTCGTCTGGCGTCTATTTCTTTTCATTTTCCAGTGTCGGCAATTGTCGTTCGGAACCTGGAAATTGATGGAGAAGTTGGCTTTTTTCGCCCACACGCTGATCTACGTTACGGTCAGTGTCGTGCTGGTGACCGGTGTTTTGAT
>NW_010369940.1:0-210 GCF_000414095.1 Morus notabilis | reverse complement strand
ATGAGATAATGGAGTCTCTAGAAGCCATGTTTGGCGCTCCTTCAGAGAATGCTTGTTTAGATGCTGTTAGGGCTTTCATGAACGACAAGATGAAGAAAAGTACTTCGGTCAAGGCACATGTTTTGAACATGATTGATCACTTCCATGAGGCAGAACTCAATGGTGCCAGGATCGATGAAGCCACCCAAGTTGCCATTATCTTGGAAAGCC
>NW_010369939.1:0-210 GCF_000414095.1 Morus notabilis | reverse complement strand
GAGATGCACAGAGATCCTCATTTTCTTCATTTTCGTTCGAGGCTTTGCAACGAATCATCGCCGTTGCCGGCTTGCTCGACCTCTTCGTTGGCCTCTCAACGCTTTTAGGTTTTATTCTACGACGACAATGTAGAGAAAGAGAGAGAGTACAGTAATCAGCAGCGCTTGTAAAGAGGGAGGAAGGGAGAGAGAGAGAGGGGGGGAGGAAGC
>NW_010369938.1:0-210 GCF_000414095.1 Morus notabilis | reverse complement strand
AAAAAAAAAAAAAAAATATATATATATATATATATATTAATTGGAAATTGATGGTCAAACACACTAACTTATATGATATATATGTTAATATCTAAGAGGACAGTTTTATTTATGGAAGATTTGTTTTTAGAGGAAAACGGTCAATCATGTAAGCCTTCCATGATATTGATCTTTTACGCTCAGGTTTCCTCACAGGTTTCAGTTTTTCAA
>NW_010369937.1:0-210 GCF_000414095.1 Morus notabilis | reverse complement strand
GGGGGAGTGGAATTCGTCCATGCAGATTTTGTATGTGCAATGGGTTTTTATATTTACCTCAAAATACCCACTTTTATAGGGTCCTTTTATTGACCATTCCTTACTAAGAATGGAGAAGATGAAAAGGAAAAGTTAATAAATAAATAAAAGGGTATTATTCTCAGCAAAAATAAATAAATAAAAGGGTTAATCTTATTAGTAATCCCTCAA
>NW_010369936.1:0-210 GCF_000414095.1 Morus notabilis | reverse complement strand
GAACAGCTTCTTTCATCGCCGCGTAAACCATTTCGTTTGTCACTGGTGGCATCTATGTGTCCTCTTTTCCGTACTATTCAGGCTTATTGGCCTGAGCCTCAATCGAGGTATGCATAATGTCCTGGACAACGCTTTCGAACGGGCCTGAGAACCTAGAGTTCTGAGTGTCCAGCAACTTGTCTTCCTCCCTCGGCAGTGAGTTCGCCCAAG
>NW_010369935.1:0-210 GCF_000414095.1 Morus notabilis | reverse complement strand
CCTCTTGAATTTTTAATTTTAATAAGTTGTCATAAAATTATTACAATACGACTCATTTTAAAGATAATTATGTTAAATTAATATTATAAAAATATATTTGATGAAAAATTTTAACATCTCAATTTAAATGTAACATAAATTTTTTAATTTTTTAACTTTTAATATCTTAAATCTAATAAAAATTTGAGCAAATTTAATAAAATAAAAAAA
>NW_010369934.1:0-210 GCF_000414095.1 Morus notabilis | reverse complement strand
CTCCCCTGTCCCCACCCCTGCCCTAATTACATATAATGTTACACATGTTTGGGTCTGGATTTAGTTTTTAGACTTTGGCTTGTTATTATTAGAGTTTAGATTTGACATTGAAAAAATTATTTGTTTTTATTACATATTAATAGTTATGTTGTTTAATTTTTTAATTAATTTAATGAAATGTTCTTCGAGATTTGATAATGTTACAAGCAT
>NW_010369933.1:0-210 GCF_000414095.1 Morus notabilis | reverse complement strand
GGCGTTGGATCCGGCCTCATGAGAGGCATGGAAGACGATCCCCCTCGACATTTTATCCCTCTAGAAGCCATTATTGTAAAGGGAAAAATCTAAGGTCAGCTCCTATAAGTCGAGAGGGGAAGGAAAGTTAGTTCGGCGCTTAAAGATTGAGATGTTTGATCGGTTAAAATCAAGGTTAAAGCAACGACAGTTCAAACCCGGGCATCAACT
>NW_010369932.1:0-210 GCF_000414095.1 Morus notabilis | reverse complement strand
TGTGGTTCTGCAACTGGCCGATAGATCCATTAAGAGACCACGGGGAATATTCGAAGACGTTTTGTTGCAAGTCGACAAGTTTTATTACCCCGTGGACGTTCTTGTCTTGGAGACACAATCCGTGGTGAATATGGAGTCATCCATTCCCATCATTCTAGGATGACCTTTCCTTGCCACAACAAACGCACTTATCAATTGTAGGAATGGTCT
>NW_010369931.1:0-210 GCF_000414095.1 Morus notabilis | reverse complement strand
TTTTTTTTTTTTTGGGTCATGTTTAACCAAAGTTATTGCGTAAACACCAACTGGAAACAGAAAATAAAGTTTATTTATCTGATTGTGCAATGTCAAAATTTAGACAAAATTATGTAATTTCTTGCAAAATTTTTAGACCATCAATAAACTTCATTTGAAGTTAATTTAAATATATGCATACATATACATATTTATAAACATATATATATA
>NW_010369930.1:0-210 GCF_000414095.1 Morus notabilis | reverse complement strand
AATACAAAAAAGATTAAGTAACCAAAAGACAACTATTAAAAAAAAAAAAGCCAAAAGACAACTATTACCGTTTATATTTAAGGGCTTTATTCGGCACATTCTTTCTGTAATAAAACTAATTTCTGATAGTTAGATCTGATAGAAAATACATTAAATTAAACTATATATAATGAATAATTTTTTACATAGATTTAACTGCTTAAATTAAAA
>NW_010369929.1:0-210 GCF_000414095.1 Morus notabilis | reverse complement strand
CTATTCCAAGAAACATATAAAACTGAAAATAATCCAATTTAGAAAGTTTTAGTTGCACTTTTTGGGTGATTATTTTTTGTGCTTACATTTTAAGTCGAAGCATAATTTTAGCTCCTCTTTCCTTTAACTTAATCCCTCTGAAGAACAAAATTTGTCGCATAACACTTTTTGTGAATGTGCAATAACTCTGTATCATCTAAAGTCTGTTTA
>NW_010369928.1:0-210 GCF_000414095.1 Morus notabilis | reverse complement strand
TTTTTTTTTTTTACAAATATGACAACTGAAAAGTAAAAAACTACTGATGGTTCATTTTTTTCTAGTGTTGGAGAATTTATTTTGTAAATAATTCTTTTCTTTTTATGGTATTAATGAAATTACCCCAATGCAACATCAACTATAAAGGTTTGTTTTGAACAATCTTGAGTGTTTGAAAGGGTACAGTTACAATGACACTTTAAAAAGAGG
>NW_010369927.1:0-210 GCF_000414095.1 Morus notabilis | reverse complement strand
TATGTATCTACAATTAATATAGTTTTTTATTTCATCTATTTCTTGATAATTGGTTTCTCCAGTCATTTATGTATGTATATTATCTTCTATGACTGCTCTTATTCTATCTGGTCATTTTGTTAAATATTTAAATAAATATTTTATAAGCATAGATTGTGAACAAACTTCTACATTAATATGAGCATGAAATTTTAAGCATAAATTTTTATT
>NW_010369926.1:0-210 GCF_000414095.1 Morus notabilis | reverse complement strand
GGAAGCCTGTTTGAGACCATAGATGGACTTCTTTAATTTGCAGACCATAGACTTTGAATCTCTAGATACAAAGTTTTCTAGCTGGACCATATAAATTGTCTCATCAATGTTGCCATTGAGAAATGATGTCTTAACATCCATCTGATGTAGCTCTAAGTCTAAATGAGCTACAAGTGCCATAACTGTCCTAAAAGAGTCTTTCGAAGAAAC
>NW_010369925.1:0-210 GCF_000414095.1 Morus notabilis | reverse complement strand
GTGTCCGGAACCATCTATGGGCAGAATCTGTCAAGTGGTTTTAGAACACTCTGCATATTATCTCCTCTGAGTACCCATGTAGGAGCATGTGTCCTGTGTACATCTCCAAATGGCCGTCAGGGTCTTCTTTACCATCATATGGTAGGATCGACGAGGATTTATATTTATCTGGGAGAGGTGATGCCATGATTTCTACAGTAAAAAGGTGGT
>NW_010369924.1:0-210 GCF_000414095.1 Morus notabilis | reverse complement strand
TCTCCATCAACCTCTTTACCTGCTCTGCCTTCTCCCTTTGCTCGTCCTTCCCCACTGTGTCATCCCCATGAAAGCACTGCTTTGCTCCAGTTCAAGAACTCCGTTTCCATAATCAATGATAGTTCATATTTTTCTTATTGTGCTGAGCAGTTTGGAATTGGTAATAGTACAATGTCTTGGAATATGAGCAGGGATTGCTGCACATGGAGT
>NW_010369923.1:0-210 GCF_000414095.1 Morus notabilis | reverse complement strand
ATAAGTACTCACTGAAGACAACGATAATGAACCGAACACCGGTCGCAGTGATCAGTCGAAAAATGGAAGTTCTGGCCAAAATCACCACCTTATCGTCAACCCAAAGGGCTCAGATGAACCAACTGATCAGCGTCCGTAAGTTAGAGTTCCGGGAGATCTAGGGATTTCTATATTTCCGTTTGTTCGCGCGCTGTAAAAATGGTTGGCTTG
>NW_010369922.1:0-210 GCF_000414095.1 Morus notabilis | reverse complement strand
TTTTAGTCACTTTGTTACTTTTACGACCCGTGCACTTGCGAAAAATTTTGCAACATGGGCCTGGCATGAAACGACATAACGCCAAGCAACAGCACAACACGAGTACGACATGAGCACGACACGACCCATTGAGTAGGATGGGCTGATACGACAAATATAATTTTTTTTTTCTTTTTATTAATAATTTTTTGTTATTGTTACATATTTCTA
>NW_010369921.1:0-210 GCF_000414095.1 Morus notabilis | reverse complement strand
ATGCTTCCCTGTCTATTTCCAGATCAGATACGGGCTGCTAAGTTATATTTGGATGCACAAGACGATGACAATAATCTACATTGCAAGACATGCAGATTGAATCGAGAAATGCTTCATGTTTGGGTCAACTTGACTAGATGGAAAGATCCCTATGGCTGCGATGCAGCGTTTAGGGTACTTACAGAACCTTATGCAATGTGTGCATTGGGG
>NW_010369920.1:0-210 GCF_000414095.1 Morus notabilis | reverse complement strand
AAAAGAACAAGCCCTAAGTGTTCTGCCCTCAAGGACCTCAAGCTAAAACTCAGAGCTTGGTATTTGTTTGACCATTTTACCTCTTTTCAGTCAAAATGACTGTTTTGCCCCTAATGACGTTTCGGGTGACTAAAGGGTTGTAATCGTGGCTCTATAAGTCTTTGTTCCACCTAGGTAATGCTATGGACTTATCTTACAGAGTTACCCTAA
>NW_010369919.1:0-210 GCF_000414095.1 Morus notabilis | reverse complement strand
AAAGTAATACTATTTTATTTTTACTACTATTGTTAAATTTATCTTATACTATTAAATTTGTAAGTCATCTTTTTGTAACCTATGGGTTATTTTTTCAAAACCTACATGTTATCACTTCGTATCCTGAGGTTATTTTATAGAAAAATCATGACAAATACCCCTTAAAGTGGATGAGTCTTTATTTTTATCCCTTACTCTCGATTAATATCA
>NW_010369918.1:0-210 GCF_000414095.1 Morus notabilis | reverse complement strand
ATTTTTTTTTTTTCGTTTGTTTGTTTGAATTTGTTTGGGATCAGATAGAGGCTTAATAATGTTGACTTTCAGCTAGGTTTTGTATTTGTTATGGTGTATTTGCTTCGTTTCGATTAGTTTTGTATGTATGGATTTAACAGGTTAAAAATTTGTTTCTTCGTCTGGGTAGTTTTTCTCAGGTTTCCATTTTTTAAGTCTATTTTTGTGTGG
>NW_010369917.1:0-210 GCF_000414095.1 Morus notabilis | reverse complement strand
CCGACGACGCAGAACTCTCAGCGGGTCGAGGCGCAAGCCACGGGTGAACCGGCTGATGATCGGAATCAGGAACAGAACTGCCCCTGAAAGCTGAAGTGACTGGCATCTGCCATGCTTCGCCGGGCAGGCCAGGAGAAGTAATGAAAGGCTTGATTGCCCTCGTGTCACTTGCAGTGCTTGGCGGTTGCGCCAGCATGAAGGCTGCGCCAA
>NW_010369916.1:0-210 GCF_000414095.1 Morus notabilis | reverse complement strand
TACAGCTCTACTCTTGTATATGAAATTTTCATTTAGTGGTAAATCGTAATAACATTGTTCCATATTCAAATGTTGGATATTGTATGGAAGCAACAAACATTATTTATATATTGTTTACAATGAAACTGTAAATGTCACATAAAAATGTCCTCTGCATCGAAAGAAAAGTTAGAAGAAGGTATAGAAAGTTAGAAAAGTGCATGTAGAATA
>NW_010369915.1:0-210 GCF_000414095.1 Morus notabilis | reverse complement strand
ACTTGCTCCCGCTCACAAGCACTGACACCAATTCTCTAATACAATTATATATAGAATATGTATTTTGAATTTCCCATATTGAGACATGACTTAGCTTGACGACCATCGAAGTTTCCTATTGTATATAAAATAGACATCCACTTAGCGATGTGTGTTGCAGCCTAGCAATACCCATGTGGTATATTATTATTATTATTATTATTATTATTA
>NW_010369914.1:0-210 GCF_000414095.1 Morus notabilis | reverse complement strand
CCGCCCAATTTACTAGCTGCGGAATGGAGATGGCCGCTAACTCCACCCCAGTGTCAGCCCCTCGTCTAGAGAGTGCGTCAGCCACACGATTCGACGCCCCTTGCTTGTATTCCAACTCGAAATCATACCCGAAGAGCTTAATTACCCAGCAAAGGTGCTCTGGAGGTAGCAGCCGCTGGTCCATGAGGAACCGGAGCCTCTGCTGGTCCG
>NW_010369913.1:0-210 GCF_000414095.1 Morus notabilis | reverse complement strand
TTCGCGTACCGCATTTTGTTCACAGACCCGCAAACAGAGACGAAGTGGGCGAGGACTTGGTTGGACTGGTCGAGACGGTGGCGGAGGAAGTGGGCGTGAATTTCCGGGAGCTGTTTCCGGGTTTTGTGGCCGTGGAGGAGGCGGAGGATTCTCCGTTCGGCCCTGCGACAAGCCTTGCCCATGGCTTTTTCAGTCTCTCCTGGGCATGAC
>NW_010369912.1:0-210 GCF_000414095.1 Morus notabilis | reverse complement strand
CAACCCCGGGGCAACCCCGGGACAGGCACGAGACATCCCTGGGGCAGCCCCGGGTGAGCACCGGGGCAGCCCCGGGACAGTCTCGGGAGAAACCCGGGATAGCCCCGGGGCAACCCCGGGACAGTGCCGGATCAGCCCCGGGACTGCCCCGGTACAGCCCCGGGACAAACTCGGGACAGCCCCGGGGCATCCCCTGGACAGACATGGGCC
>NW_010369911.1:0-210 GCF_000414095.1 Morus notabilis | reverse complement strand
TATTAGAGCTAGTAATTAGTAGTTAGTTAAGGAGTATAATTTACTAGAGGGTCATTAGTTAGCATTGGATTATAAGGTAATTATTAGTATTATGACAGGCTCCTAGAAGTTATTAGTTAGTTAGATAATTGATTAGTTGTTGCTATTTGTTAGTATGCTTTTAAGCATTTAGTTATCAGTTTGTTAGAAGGGTTAGTAGTATAAAAGGGA
>NW_010369910.1:0-210 GCF_000414095.1 Morus notabilis | reverse complement strand
AGGATTTCCTTCTTAGGAGGAGGAGTTTCTGGAGTGAGATCTCTTGAATAAACGTAAGTTGGATGACCCAAAGAAACGCTTGCCTTCACCACATAACTCCCAATATACCCAGTTCCACCAAATACCAATACCTTGCTAGCTCCACTCTCTTCAGCCATATTTTGTTATGTTTCTCTCTCTATCACTCTCTTTCTCTCTCTAATATTTTCT
>NW_010369909.1:0-210 GCF_000414095.1 Morus notabilis | reverse complement strand
CTGACACTACCACGGAGGAATCGTTCAAGCGCTTCCACCTCATCATCTGTTTCACAATCGGACGGGTCGTCTTTGGTTAATTTGCCCCAGCATGTCCAAAACTGGCTGAACAACCTTTCATTGAGCAACGCAACATGTTTGACAACTAGCAGATCATGATAGAAGTCATGCGCTCGATGAATCTTAACATCAACTTCTTGTCAGTTAACT
>NW_010369908.1:0-210 GCF_000414095.1 Morus notabilis | reverse complement strand
CTGACCTGAGCACTTTGAATTGATGCGGGTTTTAGTGGGGGGTGTTCCGCTTAAATTTTTCCCACTCTGACAAAGTTAGCTCGGCCCCAAAAATGAACGCCTCATTTGGAAGCTGTGTTCTGACTCAGGATTCTGGGTCACGTGGGAGAATCCACGTTTGCTGGCCCAAAATCTATCAACTGACCCATAATCAAAAGAGAGCCTTTTGAG
>NW_010369907.1:0-210 GCF_000414095.1 Morus notabilis | reverse complement strand
TTTATCCTATAGAAGAAAAGTTCAATCCTCTTAAACATCAACTTAGGAACAAAGATGATAATTTGGTTCACGTCTAGACTCTTCTTTTGCCCCCACAATCTCCTTGTTTTTATCATTTACTTTTGCGTGTGTTCTCTATCTCCCTCTTTACTTTTTTTTTGTTTGTTTATTTTTCCTTCTGATCAACAATGTCAATCATGATATTAACGA
>NW_010369906.1:0-210 GCF_000414095.1 Morus notabilis | reverse complement strand
GAGGAGTGAGGAGTGCCGGGAGGAGTGGCCGGAGTAAGGAGGTTACCTTCACGGTAAGGAGTTGTCTGACTTTACTGGAGTTAGTGGATTGCTTTTGGGACTGCAGAGACGGCGGAAGCACGAACAAGTGGCCGGAGGTCGGAGAACCGGTGGATTCCGATGATGTTACCGACAAAAGGCAAGGTTTTTTTTTTTGGTTTTGGGGGGATT
>NW_010369905.1:0-210 GCF_000414095.1 Morus notabilis | reverse complement strand
ATTGTGCATCCAAGCCCAAGTTACATGGGAGGCAAGTGAGCCACGTTTGAGGAATACCGGCGTGATGGATTTGGTGGAAATTACTCGCATTTCTTCAGGGCGGAGTGAAAAGTCAGAAAAAGGAGAGGGGGAAGAAGAAGAGGATGAACCATCCAGGCCGCCTACCAGTCACACCGAATCTGCTTCTGCCACTCAAAGTCAGGAGTGGCT
>NW_010369904.1:0-210 GCF_000414095.1 Morus notabilis | reverse complement strand
TTTTAGCCATTATGGCAGCCTTGGCTCGAGCCATGTTGGGCCTTGAGCTCGAGCAACATTTCAACGAGCCGTACCTCTCAACCTCACTCCAAGACTTTTGGGGCAGAAGGTGGAACCTCATGGTCACCCGTATCCTGCACCTCACCGTATACGAACCCTCCCTCGTATTATGGGCCGGACTCGTGGGCCGAAAATGGGCCCGAATCCCCG
>NW_010369903.1:0-210 GCF_000414095.1 Morus notabilis | reverse complement strand
CTTTAATTTAATTAAAGATTTTCAACTTCCTTAATTATTATTATTTTTTAAAATTTATATTTTACAGTTAAAAAGAACAAAAGGAAAAAGGAAAACAAAAGCTATAATACATTATAAGAAACTTTTAACTAAAATATTATATAGATATATCTATATGTATATATGCATATATAAACTAATTCTATACTATAAAAATTTTCAACTTTTTGT
>NW_010369902.1:0-209 GCF_000414095.1 Morus notabilis | reverse complement strand
GTGCTGTGGTTCAGGGTTTAGGGCTCAGGGCTCGGGGCTCAGGGATCGAGATTCGGGGCTCAGGGTTCGGGGCTCGGGGCCCAGGGTTCGGGGTTCGGTGTTCTGGGTTCTGGGTTCGGGGTTCGGGGTTCGGGGTTCTGGGTTCGGGGTTTGGGTTTCGGGGTTCACGGTTCAGGGTTCAGGGTTCAGGGTTCACGGTTCACGGTTCA
>NW_010369901.1:0-210 GCF_000414095.1 Morus notabilis | reverse complement strand
TAAAAAAAAAAAAAAAAAAAAAAAAAGGAATTGTCATAAATCTATCTCTGGTATCACTACAAGAAAAAAGGGTTTTTGCGACGACAAAAAGTCGTCGCAAAAACCCCAATGTCATCGTAAATACTAGTTTTTGCGACGACATGTCGTCGTAGATATGTCGTCGCAAAAAAATAGTCGCAAATACTTTATTTGCGACAACACAGTGTCGTC
>NW_010369900.1:0-210 GCF_000414095.1 Morus notabilis | reverse complement strand
AAAAAAAAAAGGAAAAAAAAAGGAGAAATTACTAGAGGTTTTTCTTTTTCTGCATTTTTTTCTCCTCTCCATTTTGTTCTCTCTCTCTATATATATATATATATATATATATATATATATTGGCCTTTCTTATTGTGATGGAGAGGAGATGACGGAGCGGTCAAACTCGGCGGCCTCGAGGAAGTGTCACGGTTGAAGTTTCTTGTGGGG
>NW_010369899.1:0-210 GCF_000414095.1 Morus notabilis | reverse complement strand
TGAAATTGATTCTAAAGTAAGAAATTGAAGATAATATAAAATAAAAGAGCTTCTTTAATAATTTTTTAAAAAATGAAGTACAGGTAGTTTGTTATTTTTTACCGCTAAATTTATATAAAAAAATTTATTTTGTATATATTTTTTAAACTGATGTGATTTTAATTACCGGTGGTAGTTTATCTTTTAAGACTTACTAGAGAAGCTGTCATA
>NW_010369898.1:0-209 GCF_000414095.1 Morus notabilis | reverse complement strand
AGGACTCAGCATCTCGGAATCCATACTGCGTAAATCAAAAGACATAAATCCACAAATAAGAGTCTGCTAATAACTCAAGATTAAGATTATTCTATGTACGACAATTGGTAAACTCGTATATTTAATTAAAATTATCAGAAATTCATATTGTGTGTATGTTCATGTTCCACATAATCTCATTATGCGTAATATATTCATTCAATATC
The DNA here is from genome assembly GCF_000414095.1 of Morus notabilis. NCBI lineage: Eukaryota > Viridiplantae > Streptophyta > Magnoliopsida > Rosales > Moraceae > Morus > Morus notabilis. The sequence continues at coordinate 3 of NW_010369898.1, read as the reverse complement.
TCT
>NW_010369897.1:0-210 GCF_000414095.1 Morus notabilis | reverse complement strand
GCTCTTCGGCACGCTTTTGCAGCGCAGCGAAAGCTTCAACCAACTCTTCGTCCTTGAGCTTCTGTTCTTTCTTGCCGACGGCATCTTCGATGCCCTGGGCTACGGCTTTGGAGTCCAGATCATCCATGCCTTCCTGAGCCAGGCTTTTGCCCATGTTCAGGCCAATGCCGTATGACGCTTTTTGTGCCGGGGTTTTCAGCTCAACAGTGC
>NW_010369896.1:0-210 GCF_000414095.1 Morus notabilis | reverse complement strand
GGCCGGGTGGTGGTTGGCCGTGCTGACCGGCGATGTCCAGCTCACGGGCGCCGGAGGTCCGGGCCAGGAACGCGTCAATCACTTCGGTATTCTCCATTGGCAGCGTTGAGCACGTGGCATACAGCAATATGCCGCCGACCTGCAGGGTTGGCCACAACGCATCGAGCAGTTCGCCTTGCAGCGTTGCCAGTGCAGGAATGTCGTCAGCCT
>NW_010369895.1:0-209 GCF_000414095.1 Morus notabilis | reverse complement strand
TTAGTGGATTGTTCATCATCTAGATGTGGCCCCGCAGAGCACGTTGTTACCGAACCGCGATATCATTTCTCTCGTATTCTTTTGTATTATTTATATTGTCTTATAAAGTATTAAAAGACTTAAACCGGTACTAACACTAATCTATAGAGGAAGCAAACCGTTGCTTTTCCCCTTGTTTTAAACACGTTTGATAGCCCAAAAATCCTTCC
>NW_010369894.1:0-209 GCF_000414095.1 Morus notabilis | reverse complement strand
CAACATCAACAATCTTAACGAATTGAACTCGACGATCATCAACAACAGCGATCGGATCAACACCCGTGATATTCGTATTACACGGGTCGTTACCCTTGAAACTGCTTGTTCTGAGCCTGGCCTGATGGCTCAAGCGCTCAACGGCGTTATTGCTTTCTGCCAGAATGGTACGTGGGGCCGTGCCGCGCGATGGTACACCGGTACCGTGA
>NW_010369893.1:0-209 GCF_000414095.1 Morus notabilis | reverse complement strand
AAACCCAGATGAATAAGACAGGAAAATGCAAAAAAAAAAAAAAAAAAAAAAAACTGCACCAAAACCCAAATGAATCAGGACAGCATCCGCCAAAGTCACAGGGAGAATATAAATAAAAACCACCAAAGAAGGCAAAAGAAAAAAATTACCAAAAATGGCATGCAACAAAGGAGAAATACACATCGTGCAACCAAAATAAGCGAGAGGAG
>NW_010369892.1:0-209 GCF_000414095.1 Morus notabilis | reverse complement strand
CCCATGGGTTATAGATTCTGGTGCCTCAGATCATATGACAGGTTGTTCCGCACTCTTCTCCTCTTATACTCCTTGTGCTGGTAACTTGAAAGTAAAAATTGCTGATGATTCGTTAGCCACAGTAGCAGGGAAAGGTTCAATAATTTTGTCCAAAAATTTGGGTCCTAAAGTCTGTACTTCATGTTCCTTCTATTTCATGCAACCTTTTA
>NW_010369891.1:0-209 GCF_000414095.1 Morus notabilis | reverse complement strand
ATTCTATTAAAAAAATATATAATTATTAATTAATTAATAAAAAATAAAAAGATATAATGTTACTTAATTATTTAGAATGACATAAATAATAAACATATATAAAATTATGATAAATTATATACTTTTTTCTTTAAAAAAGTTAAAAAGAATTGCAAAAACAAAAAAATATGAATTTTGAAGGAAAAAAAGTATAAAAAAAGAAAAAATCA
>NW_010369890.1:0-209 GCF_000414095.1 Morus notabilis | reverse complement strand
CTCTGATTATTTGATAATCAAAAATTAATTATGTATGTATGTGATGGGTTTTGATTTTGAATCAAAAAGTGGCATGGAAGATCAAGTCTGAAGCTTTGAAGATGCCCAGAAACAGCCCCAAGTCTGCATAGAAATTTTTCAAAAATCACCCAGAAAGAAGGCCAGGGCGCGCCCCAGTGCGCGCCCCAGCGCGCGCACAGCGTACGGCC
>NW_010369889.1:0-209 GCF_000414095.1 Morus notabilis | reverse complement strand
AGGGCGAATCAATGTCGCTGCAAAGGCTCTCTTCGGATTTCACGGTGTTACGTTAATGGTAGAGACCAGTGGGTCGTATTGTCATACAACCATCTCTCACTCATTATTTTGCAAATATGTATTTTATTTGAAAAGTATCTTATGTTTTTCAAATCCCGATAAATAAATAATTTATTTTTCGGATATGTGAAATTCTAAAATTTAACTCT
>NW_010369888.1:0-209 GCF_000414095.1 Morus notabilis | reverse complement strand
TGAGTTAGAGGAAACATGGCTTCAATGATGCACTAGACAAAAATTTAGTGTCAAATTTGTATTAAAAACTACTTAATTGCATTAAAAACTACCAATTTGTCACTAAATCTAACTTGTTCAAGAGAGATTTGTGACGGACGTGAAGGGTGCAAGGCTTTTCCCCGTTCTTACTCTTACAAGAGGCCACAAAATCTACGATTTTTTTTACA
>NW_010369887.1:0-209 GCF_000414095.1 Morus notabilis | reverse complement strand
TGGCGGATTGTTTTGTAAGTGGTGGGAATAGTTGGGAATGACACGATAGGAGAGGTCGGAACCTGTATTTGGTAGTGTCCGCCATGTCTTGGACTGGTCGTAGGAGTTTTAAGTGATTCTGGGGTTTTTTTGTTTGGCATTCTGGTCAGTTTGAATGGTCGTTGCTCTGCTTGAGTAGTCTTCGGTTCAATTCATGCCCAGGCTCGAAC
>NW_010369886.1:0-209 GCF_000414095.1 Morus notabilis | reverse complement strand
TGTGAGAGCTTTTTACTGTAATAAAAAAATTAAATGTGACTGTTTCTGATAACCTTTTACTATCATAAAACTCGAATCGGTAAAATGAGCAGGGCCTCTATCTATTATATAAAATATAAATCTCCTGAGTACGTGAATACAAATGCATGCCAGCCATAAGTGTGTATTACCTGTTGTGGAAAATCACCATCTTCCATTTGTGAGTTGAT
>NW_010369885.1:0-209 GCF_000414095.1 Morus notabilis | reverse complement strand
AGGATAAAAAGGTATACAACGGGTGTTTTGTTCATGTCCTAGTGCCTTTTCCTAAGAGCAATGGGAAGATTTAAATTTTCATCTGACTCTGGAACAGAAATTTGTTCAAAAGACTTTGACTCAGTAGGAACAGGACTAGACTCATCTGACTGGACCTCAACCTCTGGATTTGTCCTCAGGTTGGATTCTTGGCTATGCTGCAAGTTGTC
>NW_010369884.1:0-209 GCF_000414095.1 Morus notabilis | reverse complement strand
AATTATATATATATATATTATATTATAGTATAATATAATATAGTTGTAAGTTTTAATTATATTATAGCTATAATATTATTGTTTATTACATAATCTTATAATATATTATAAAATATTATAATTACATTAACAATTTTAATATTATTATTATATTCTATATCATAATTATATAATATATTATTTAATAATAATTTTATTATATTATATTA
>NW_010369883.1:0-209 GCF_000414095.1 Morus notabilis | reverse complement strand
TGACTAAAACAGTTTCAAGAAAAACAGCAGCTACGGTTTTCAGCCAAACAAGGCCTTTAAAGGCCGAATTTCAACTTTCACCAAAAACAAAAATTTTAGATCTCGATGAGACGAGGAAGTTACGTGAAGAACAAAATTTTGAAATCTGACTCTAAGATAAAGTAAAACGCAGATTTCAGAAACTGTACAGTTTTAGCGAAACAAAACTA
>NW_010369882.1:0-209 GCF_000414095.1 Morus notabilis | reverse complement strand
TTACCTCAAACTATTTGCAGAAAGTATCACTTGACTGCTGCGCCAGATGGAAGATAAAATCAAAGTGCGGCCATTAGAAAGCCATAGATTAGTCAAAAAAACCTGAACAGTAAAGCCCAGGGAAGTGACCATCCTCAGCGGACATTACAACAGGAATCTGCAAGAATACAGAAAAGAGCTTAGTCATTGAGAAAAGAAAATGAACCAAA
>NW_010369881.1:0-209 GCF_000414095.1 Morus notabilis | reverse complement strand
GACAGTTATTTTAAATTTAGTGACACCTGTCTTTTATTTCTTTTCTTTTATTTCTTTTTCTTTTCTTTCCTTTTTCCTTTTTTTCCTTTTCTTTTCCTTCTATCCCGTGCATTCACTCCCTCTCTTTTTCTCTTCACTCCTATGCACTCTCTCTCTCTCTCTCTCTCTCTCTTTTATTTTTGTCCCAAATCAAACGAATCTTGAACCAA
>NW_010369880.1:0-209 GCF_000414095.1 Morus notabilis | reverse complement strand
ACGCCGAACCCTGAACCCCGAACCCTAGACCCTGAACCCGGAAGCCTGATCCTTGATCCCTGAACCCTGAACCATCAACCGTCAACCCCGAACCCCAAACCCTGAACCCTGAACCCGAACCCTGAACACCGAGCCCCGGCCCTGAGCCCAGAGCCCTGAGCCCAGAGCCCTGAGACAGGAACCCTGAACCCTAAACCCCAAACCCTAAA
>NW_010369879.1:0-209 GCF_000414095.1 Morus notabilis | reverse complement strand
GGGGACCACAATGACACCTGCTCATCCAGCTCACACGGACTCCTTTTGTTTGTTTTCTCCAGCTAGTGCGCTAACGTCAGACATATGCCAGCTGTTCCTAGAATGTTGCCAGAATGCCGCAGCAAAAATTCCCTGCAAAGTGCGCACACAGCCTTAGTCGATTTTTCACCTCATTTTACTTCAAAATCATCAACTTTCACTTCAAGAGG
>NW_010369878.1:0-209 GCF_000414095.1 Morus notabilis | reverse complement strand
GAAGAGAGCTTCAATCTAACGGCTGATGGGCCTCGTTTCAACACCAAAATTTGTCGCCCTTCCTGGGGTACGTCCGTGCGTGCATGCGTGCGTCCGTGCGTCCGTCCGTCCGTGCGTCCGTGCGTCCGTGCGTCCGTGCGTCTGTCCGTCCGTGCGTGCGTACGTGCGTGCGTTCGTGCGTGCGTCCGTCCGTCCATCCGTGCGTCCGT
>NW_010369877.1:0-209 GCF_000414095.1 Morus notabilis | reverse complement strand
AAAAAAAAAAAATGGTATACCCAAATACAACCTCATTGTCTGCGTCCACATTTTATTTGTTGTCGTCTTCAATTTGATGTCGTTCTTCAATTTTTCTTTCATTTTTCATGTTGGTGTCCTTCTTTGAATTGTTGTTGTTTTCTAGGTAGATATTTCAAATGTTGTTATTTTTAAATTCTTGTCGTTTTTGTATAACTCTGCCGTTTATG
>NW_010369876.1:0-209 GCF_000414095.1 Morus notabilis | reverse complement strand
AAGAAGAGAGGACTCAACACAAAGAACAGTGCGCCGAGAGATTGGCGGCCGAGGACGGAAGCTCCGGCGAAGACCGAGGCGAGGTTCGGTACTCCGATCAGGCGGTGTTGGCGAACCTGGACTGGGGAATGGAGGCCTTAGAGGAAGCCATTCAGACCTCCAACATGGAGACCAAGCTCGCCCGCTTGGACTACGCAGAGAAGATGTTA
>NW_010369875.1:0-209 GCF_000414095.1 Morus notabilis | reverse complement strand
TGTCCGTCCCTTTAAATACCCTCTACAAACTCGAGAGCCATTTTTTTTTTTCAAAACTTCAGACTCTTTTCGCACCTGTTAGACTGCCGCCTCCTCGACGGACTCATTCCTCTCCAACCTCCGGTTCGTGCTCCCTGCTCTTCGAGGCGCACCGCGAAGACGTTTTTCCCTCCAGACTTTCTCGGGAATCTTTCTTCTCCGGTAAGCCT
>NW_010369874.1:0-209 GCF_000414095.1 Morus notabilis | reverse complement strand
CACCTAATCCAGTTATGAAAGATGTCCGATTGGTGAAATGGGCAATAAACGGTTGTTTTCCGTTTTTTTAATAGGAAAATTAAATTCGATTGATGCTAGTGTTGCTGGTCCCGTTTAGTTTGTTAATTTAAATTTTTAATTTAAGTTTAAATATAATTTTATGTGAGAGTTTTTTATTATAGTAAAATAGTTAGATACGATTGTTTCTG
>NW_010369873.1:0-209 GCF_000414095.1 Morus notabilis | reverse complement strand
AAAAAAAAAAAATTATAAGCAGCAGTAAAACACAGTCATGTGCTTTGTTATAAAGGGGAAAAGACCGTGAGTTATTTTCTCACTCTCCAAGTCAGCTCAAATCCTCAATTTCTTTAGGCTCCTCCTCTTTTCTTCTTTGGATGTTTGGTAGAGAGATTCGTTTCCTGATTCGAATCATGATTCATGATTCGTTATAGTATTTTTTCTCA
>NW_010369872.1:0-209 GCF_000414095.1 Morus notabilis | reverse complement strand
AAGCGGGAAGAGTGTGCCACATCTTTTTCCAGCTGGTCGGGTGTATTCACAGGCATTTCACCTCGCGGGTCAAGGGTTTTTTTTGTCAGCTCACTGCAACATTATAAGAAAACGTACTCAGAAAGGATTTTGGAAGAATTCAATTAATTGATTAATATTACTACAGTAACAAGTTTATATATAGATTACAACAGTAAGCTTTCTCAGCA
>NW_010369871.1:0-209 GCF_000414095.1 Morus notabilis | reverse complement strand
CCGAGGGGGGCAAGTAGTCGACAGCGCAATGACCGGGGACAGTAAAAAGGGCTTTTTGTTTCCGCACATGACCAACGGTCGAGATAAAAGTCTGATTGTCATTTTGTCTGCTGTATCCTGCTCAAGCTTTTTAGAAGCACGGTTCTGTCCAGCAACTAAAAACCTTGCAAGGAGCGACTTCGATGCATGAAATCCCAAACTTCCCCCCT
>NW_010369870.1:0-209 GCF_000414095.1 Morus notabilis | reverse complement strand
TTTTAGTCACTTTGTTACTTTTACGACCCGTGCACTTGCGAAAAATTTTACAACATGGGCCTGGCATGAAACGACATAACGCCAAGCAACAGCACAACACGAGTACAACATGAGCACGACACGACCCATTGAGTAGGATGGGCTGATACGACAAATATAATTTTTTTTTCTTTTTATTAATAATTTTTTGTTATTGTTACATATTTCTA
>NW_010369869.1:0-209 GCF_000414095.1 Morus notabilis | reverse complement strand
TTTTTTTTTAATGTTTTTTCCAATCAAAAGACCATAATCAAATAAAGAAAGGAGTGAATTTGTGAAAACTAAAAGTCAAAGGTGTGTACCATTGGGATGCAACATTGACAATCAAGAGGACCTTTCCCTTGTATTGATTGAGATCAACGTTATTTCCCTTAGCATCCTGCAAATATGAGTAATAAATAAGATTAATGCATCGTTACTTT
>NW_010369868.1:0-209 GCF_000414095.1 Morus notabilis | reverse complement strand
TTTCTAATAAAATTACATTGATTCCAAAAAGGAAAATTACCATAACATCCCACGTTTAAGAATTAGGAAATATAGTTGTTCAAAGCTCATTTGTTTTTTATTTTATTATTATTGTTGTTATTATTGTTTGCTACGATTTGAAGCTCATTTATTGTCTTATGCTTGTATAACGTAAGCGTTTATCTTCTTAGCATGTATGGAGTCCCCCC
>NW_010369867.1:0-209 GCF_000414095.1 Morus notabilis | reverse complement strand
AAAAAAAAAAAAACAGGTAGAGAAAGAAAACCATCAACAAAGAAACGGAAATATATGATATTTCCATCGTACGTAGTTAGTGTTTATTTGTGTTATGTAATTATATGTTATGTCCGATACTATCTTCTCTAAGAAAAATGATTGAAGAGGAAACCAGGAAGCTAATTTAACACTATATTTTCGTCTATATTCATACAAATATATTCATA
>NW_010369866.1:0-209 GCF_000414095.1 Morus notabilis | reverse complement strand
TTCAGGGTTTAGGGTTTGGGGTTTGGGGTTTGGGGTATGGGTTTTGGGGCTAAGGGTTTAGGGTTTAAGGTTCAGGGTACACGGTTGACGGTTCACAGTCCAGGGTTCAGGTTCAGGGTCAGGGTTCAGGGTTTAGGGTTCTGGGTTCGGGGTTCTGGGGTCGGGGCTCAGGGCGCAGGGTTTAGGGCTAGGGGCTCAGGGTTAAGGGT
>NW_010369865.1:0-209 GCF_000414095.1 Morus notabilis | reverse complement strand
ACCGTACAAAACATACGCGGTCTTAATATGAAAAAAAGTATTTTTTTTTCTCTCTTCCCTGAATGAATCTTTAGGTATAAAAAAAAAAAAAAATAGTAATAATAATAATAAATAAATAAATAATGGAAGAACTATACTAACTATGATGGATGGATGGAGGTCCAGTTTTCCTTTATAGATAATGAAGAGGTAGCTTGTATCAAACACAC
>NW_010369864.1:0-209 GCF_000414095.1 Morus notabilis | reverse complement strand
GACCAAATCCTCGACACCACCGCAATGCTCGGTGCCGTCCCCCCGAGAAACGGCTGGAACGGCGGTGAGATCGGTTTCGACAGTTACTTCTCCATGGCCAGAGGAAACGCCTCCGTTCCGGCTATGGAAATGACAAAGTGGTTTGACACCAATTAGTAACTGCCTTTACTTGCTTGCTATTAGTACAAGTACAACTACTCATGAGTAAT
>NW_010369863.1:0-209 GCF_000414095.1 Morus notabilis | reverse complement strand
CGCGGACAGGTGTTGATGATGGATCCTTTGCCCAAGGTCAGTAAGGCTTATTCTCTTGTTCTCAGACATGAACGACAACGAGACGTATCTGCAGGAAAGAGTACAGGTCAGTCTGAGGCAGCAGCATTTGCGGTCAAGGATTTAAACAAGAAAGGCAGTAATTACAAATGTGGAAAATGTGGAAAAGAAGGACATAGTGCAGAGAATTG
>NW_010369862.1:0-209 GCF_000414095.1 Morus notabilis | reverse complement strand
TTCTTTATGATAAAGAAAAATATTATAAAAGAAAAATCAAACACCTCAGGTCCCGTCTTTTTCTTCCCTCAAACCTCTCTTTACTACTCTAGCAAAATCATTCATAATCATTCGTCATTTTGCAAGTAAACTTTTAGAAAGTTTATTCAACTTTCTTATTGAGTCATTTTTGTAAAGGGCTGCAAATATCTTCTAGTGTTCCCAGCATG
>NW_010369861.1:0-209 GCF_000414095.1 Morus notabilis | reverse complement strand
AAATTGCCATGAAAGCAAAGTTGGGTTCCACTCTGAGCAAAAAACTTCAGTAATAGCCATATTTAGCCAAAAAAGATTGAATACGACAAAAAAATTCAGTAATCATGTTGACATATAACAAAAAGAAATATTGAATTTTTACAAATAAAAAAATAGTCATAAATAATTTTGTAACATAAGATGTGAAATTCATTATAATAATTATTTAA
>NW_010369860.1:0-209 GCF_000414095.1 Morus notabilis | reverse complement strand
TTTTTTTTTGTACGGGCATCTCCTCAATTTTTTAAATTTAACAATTTCATCCTTATAATTTTTCCTTACAATTAACTCATTCAACAAAAAAAACGTTAAAATTAAGGTCCAATTAAAAATAACATTTATTTTTTTGACGTTTTTTATCATGTAACACACATGTTAGCGTCTGTTAAGCACAATAAACAAAAATTTCTTTTGTTATACCC
>NW_010369859.1:0-209 GCF_000414095.1 Morus notabilis | reverse complement strand
TTACAGCTTCCATTAATTGTTTAACTTCGAGTTCAGAAAGCCTTGTTCCTTGCTTGGCTAGTCCTTGTTTCAGCTCTTCAAGCGTTATAGTCCCGCTGTTGTCGGTGTCCATTGCCTCAAACATCTGTTTCAATCCCATGATTTCTTCTTCTGATAGACATCCCGCAATAACCTGTGCGACATATTTAGGACAGAACTAGACTTTCAGA
>NW_010369858.1:0-209 GCF_000414095.1 Morus notabilis | reverse complement strand
CTCCATTTAATTCATTGGTTCAAATTTTGTTCATTTGAACAAAAAAATCCGAATTGTATGGTTTAAATGTAGTCCGAACTGACGTTTGAATATACAGTTAATCTGTTCATTCCGAATTTATATGGAATTAAATTCTAAGTTGAACAATTTAACTCAGTTCGAATGATGAATATAATTCAGACTGCGAGCTTAACAAACACAAATTTAAA
>NW_010369857.1:0-209 GCF_000414095.1 Morus notabilis | reverse complement strand
TGGGATTGCATTTTTTTTAATAATAAAGTTTTAGAATTTCTTTCGGACAGTATTAAACAGTTTAATAATTTTTTATTTAGATAAATGAGTTGTTAGTTTTTTTTATGAATGATTTTGACCTCGTTCACTTCGCAGATTTGAGTTTTCAATTCGAGCTGAAATGTGATATTTTTTTAGAGCTTTTCACTGTAGCAGAAAAAGTTAGATGT
>NW_010369856.1:0-209 GCF_000414095.1 Morus notabilis | reverse complement strand
CTCGGCATATCACCCCCAAACGGATGGTCAGACCGAGGTGCTTAACCGTTGTTTGGAGGCATATCTGAGATGCTTCACCAGTGGCCAGCCTAGGCATTGGAGCAGGTGGCTGTGCTGGGCGGAATATTGGTACAACACCAATTTCCACGGTGCTACTCGCATGACACCATTCCAGGCACTCTATGGTCGGGCTCCCCCTACTTTGGCCC
>NW_010369855.1:0-209 GCF_000414095.1 Morus notabilis | reverse complement strand
GACCGTGGGACCCAGCTGTCCCCTCGCGAACGCGCGATTGGCGCACACCACCCACTCCCCTGCACGAGTTTCTTCCACGCGTGCGTCACCCAGATTTTCGTTCCTCTCTGCGTGGGTCCCATGTACAGAAGGCCTCCAACCACAGCTCGCCACGTGTCCCAGTGGGGTTCAGCTGCTCCCCCGCGTACGCGCGTTTCGCGCGCACGTTC
>NW_010369854.1:0-209 GCF_000414095.1 Morus notabilis | reverse complement strand
ATTCAAAATGGAAAGCGTAAGATCCTCACCTTGTGCAAGTATTAATGCATCAGCAGAAGATAAAAAGAGGGAGAGGACTGAGGAGAAATCAAAATCCAATCCAAACAAACACTAAAAAAAAAAAAAAAAAAGAGATGCGAAAGAAGTGAGAGAGAGAAAAAGAGAGGTTTCGTTAGTTACCTCCGGCTCCGACAGTCCGACTCCGAGAC
>NW_010369853.1:0-209 GCF_000414095.1 Morus notabilis | reverse complement strand
TAAAATTAGTAGACGTTTGATTCATAGATTCAGAATTATGATTCATAATTAGAATTATGATTCAGAACTATTCTCATTTTACGTGTATTTTTTGTTAAAGAAAAATACTGTAAAGAATCATGATTCAGAATCAGAGACGAATACAGGAAATAAACATTCTCTTAGTAATGGAGATTTAGTGGGCCCTACGCAATATAGAGAATGAGGAA
>NW_010369852.1:0-209 GCF_000414095.1 Morus notabilis | reverse complement strand
ATCGATATCAATTGGTAGCGTTCTGCATCACTTATTACGTTATGTACATACGTCCAAAGCGAGACTTGTCAAAGTTAAACACTTGCTTTTACTTCTCGATACTGTTAAAAGATAAAATATTTAAGTCTCACATTATTTAACTATAACTATAATTACAGTGATATAAAAATATTAAATTACTTTACTTAAATATATTAAACTTTTAAAAT
>NW_010369851.1:0-209 GCF_000414095.1 Morus notabilis | reverse complement strand
ATGGTGGAGCAAACCTAACTAGAGCCGATACCGGTGTTGTTGCCCGGATCAAGAGCATGGAGGTGCGCTCAGCGCGCCGTCAGCAGGGTGTAGGAAACATGGTGGATACCTTGCCCCTGTTTTCCAATTACGAGATCAAGCTGGACAAGGCCGACCACAGCAATTTGGTTAGCATCTACGACGCCATACCTAGGTTCCAGACCGCTACC
>NW_010369850.1:0-209 GCF_000414095.1 Morus notabilis | reverse complement strand
CAATCTTGGGAACTACTATTGACACAAAATAGTCTGATTTAGGATAGCTCAAAAGAACCAAATAAAAACTTCTTTTTATTAGAAAATACAGACTATCTTAGGACACACTAACTATATTTATGTTCAGACGGATAGGTGTAACTATCTATCCCTAATTCGGATAGCTAAACGATCGTTGAAAGGCTTAAGAGATGAGGAAATATTTAAGA
>NW_010369849.1:0-209 GCF_000414095.1 Morus notabilis | reverse complement strand
CCGAGGCCAACTGGTCCTTGTCGCCGAGCAGCACCATGCGTGCATGGGCAGGCAAGGCATCGAGCAGGTTGGCCATCATTTCCAGGTCGATCATCGAGGCTTCATCGACGACCAATACGTCGAGCGGCAACAGGTTGCCTGCGTGATGCCGGAAGTGGCGCGTCCCCGGACGGCTGCCCAACAGGCGGTGCACGGTGGTCACTTCGCTG
>NW_010369848.1:0-209 GCF_000414095.1 Morus notabilis | reverse complement strand
CAATCTTGGGAACTACTATTGACACAAAATAGTCTGATTTAGGATAGCTTAAAAGAACCAAATAAAAACTTCTTTTTATTAGAAAATACAGACCATCTTAGGACACACTAACTATATTTATGTTCAGACGGACAGGTGTAACTATCTATCCCTAATTCGAATAGCTAAACGATCGTTGAAAGGCTTAAGAGATGAGGAAATATTTAAGA
>NW_010369847.1:0-209 GCF_000414095.1 Morus notabilis | reverse complement strand
TTCTGGTTTAATAAGAAACAAAAAGGCTCACTTTTCTTTTATTTCTCCCTTTTTCTTGTTCTTATCACTCAGTTTCAATCTAGGATGTATTTTTCTTTCATAACAGTTAAGGCATTTTAATTGCAAGAAAACATGGTTACAAAATTTCTTTTCTAAAAGCTACATCATTTATATATTGTGTGAAAGATTGCCTGCATTCGTTTCTACTG
>NW_010369846.1:0-209 GCF_000414095.1 Morus notabilis | reverse complement strand
AGCCAAGTATACTTAGTGAAATGGTCGATAAATATGACATAATATTTAAAATTATCATTTGAAGTAATTGGAGATGGACCCCAAACATCGGAATAGACCAAATCCAAAGGACCACGACTTACTAAGGATGACACGCCAAAAGGTAGTTTATGGCTTTTATTACATAGACACGAGACACAAGAAAATTTAGTGGACAAAGATGATGACAC
>NW_010369845.1:0-209 GCF_000414095.1 Morus notabilis | reverse complement strand
AGGTAGCCACCTTGCAGAGCGCCACGGATGGCTTGCACTTTGCGCTCGCCACCGGCCAGGCCAAGTACGCGGTTGATCTGGCGCAATTTGGGCAATGCCATGGAGACCACAAACTCTTCGTCCTCTTCCAGCACGGGGCGGCCCTGAGCGTCGAAATAGCGCAGGCAAATATCACCCACTGCACCGCGTTCGGCGAGCAGGCGCAGCAT
>NW_010369844.1:0-209 GCF_000414095.1 Morus notabilis | reverse complement strand
TTAAGTATTTATATAATTACAATATAAATTTATATTATAATAGATAATAAATAATATACTATAATTATAAATGATAATATACTATATTATATATTATAATGATAATATCTTATATTATATTATTACATTTTTATAATTATACTATATCATAGTTGTAACATTAGAATATAAAATAATCACAATATTATTATTTTATTATATTATATATT
>NW_010369843.1:0-209 GCF_000414095.1 Morus notabilis | reverse complement strand
GCGTATGTTGTGGGCCCTTGGCACTTCCCTGCCCGTCAGTGTAAAAACAGTGCTAAATGCTAACGTCTGTATTTTGAGAAAAAACCTTCGAAACCCATAGGTGTTAAACACCGCAACAACAACAAAAAAGTCTCATATATATACAGCTCATATTATAATACTCACATTGTATTAGTGTTCAATCTTATTGGTACCAGTTAAATATGATT
>NW_010369842.1:0-209 GCF_000414095.1 Morus notabilis | reverse complement strand
TATATATATATATATATAGTCAACGCGACCCTTCATCTAAAGTCTAAACCGTTTAGTATCCTGCTAAAATATGGTTCAAACAATTTTTTTTATATAAGAATTTAACCCATCTATTAAATTAAAAATCTCAGCTTGTGAATACTAATTTAGCAACATCCGAAATGGCAGATGACAAGGTATAGGATCATATATATACAATTGGAAACGAA
>NW_010369841.1:0-209 GCF_000414095.1 Morus notabilis | reverse complement strand
CTTCTATCACATTGAGCGAATCACTCTTCACTTCAATGATACACCTTAAAATATTAATGTTTGGTTCATAGATTCAGAACCATTCTTTAGAATCATTTTTTACGTATATTTTTTTGTGAGAGAAGATACTGCAGCGAGTCACAAACCATAATCTAAACCAAGCAGAATACTCTTCCTAATTGCCAAACATTCAACGCCATTAGTGTTGA
>NW_010369840.1:0-209 GCF_000414095.1 Morus notabilis | reverse complement strand
CCTTTTGTGCATTAATCTACTTGTTGAATTTTAATCTCACCCTTCTTATATAAATAACTTAATTTATTCTTGGTATTTTTCCCAAAAATCTACATGGATTTGCCTCTTTTGTCACTTAATAGTTGTTAGAAGTAGTACTGCGCGGAATTATCGTCTTCACAGTACGAAAATCGGATGGTTAAAAAAATAAAAATTGTTATGGCGAGGGG
>NW_010369839.1:0-209 GCF_000414095.1 Morus notabilis | reverse complement strand
CCTAAACAAGGAAATAAAACATCAGCAAAGAGAAAAAGTAGCCCTCTAATTACGGCCTCGTTCATTTAACCGATTTGAATTTTTAATTTTAGGTTTTTACAATAAAAAATTCTTAGAAAATGTCACATCTAACTTTTTTTGTTATAGTAAAAAACTCTTAAAAAATATCACATATTAACTCAAATTAAAAACTTAAATCCGTGAAATGA
>NW_010369838.1:0-209 GCF_000414095.1 Morus notabilis | reverse complement strand
TGGCACGGGAAAGGCGACATCTTTTGGTGTCGTAGCGGGGCCCATCATCGTCATATCGAAACTCTCTTTGCGCTCTACAATCGCCACTGGAATGGTGATAACTTTTGGTGTCAAAACGAGGCCCAACAGCCTTTAGATCGAAGCTCTCATCGCGCTCTAAAACCGCCACGGGAAGGGCGACTAATTTTGGTGTCGTAACGGGGCCCATC
>NW_010369837.1:0-209 GCF_000414095.1 Morus notabilis | reverse complement strand
ATGCTTCTAGGACACTATTCCCAACAGCCGAGGCAGTACTTCCCATCAAAATCACAACGCCGACATTAAGAACTATCGCGCATAGCGACGGTGCCAATACGAAAGCAATGAATGGAGGGCTCGACCTCTTGGAAGAAAAAAGGCTCAATTCTCAACTACGGCTCACCGCTTATCAACAAAGAACAACGCGGTACTATAAGAATGGAACG
>NW_010369836.1:0-209 GCF_000414095.1 Morus notabilis | reverse complement strand
AACCAGTATGATTCTACTACCTACGTTAGGTACATATAATCCTCCACAGCTCACAAAATTAGACCTTGGAGACACCAAAACTTCCCCAATCAAAGGCCTTAATTTGTTAGCTAATTTTGCGGAATCTCAGAAGAAAAAAGAAAATATATTTTCCACACGTAACAAACAATATTTCAATGTTTTTCAACTAAGAAAATTGTAAACATTAT
>NW_010369835.1:0-209 GCF_000414095.1 Morus notabilis | reverse complement strand
AAAACAAAGAGTGATGAAATTATTTTAGTGGAATTTACCTCTTTGACAATAGCCCATGTTGTATGGAAACGTTTTTTTATCAAATGCTGGGTATTCTTTTGCATGAAACCTGCCAAATGAAAATTATATTGTAAACACCAAGGGCAGGTAATACCTTTTGTAATAAAAGCCTTTTAAGTACAAATAGGCAATAATAAAAAAAAGGGGGG
>NW_010369834.1:0-209 GCF_000414095.1 Morus notabilis | reverse complement strand
AAAATCTCTGAAGTCTCGCTCTAGTAATGGAGAGAAATTCTTTTTTTTTTCTATAATTAACGCAAGTTGCAAGATGAAGCATCACCATGAAAATTGAAAAGGACATAGACCTAAAAACCGACACAAACTATTATGGGTATGTTTGAGATGTGAGTTTATATGAGAATTTTTTATTGTAGTAAAAAAGTTAGATGTAACTGTTTTTAAGA
>NW_010369833.1:0-209 GCF_000414095.1 Morus notabilis | reverse complement strand
CCGGGATGATTTCGTACAGGCCCCAGACGTTAAAGTGTTTCCAGACGATCACGGTGATCGCACCCACCAGCACGCCAGCCAGCGCGCCATTGCGGGTCATGCCTTTCCACAGCACCGAGATCAGTACGACCGGACCAAACGCAGCACCAAAACCAGCCCAGGCATAGCTCACCAGACCCAGTACACGGTTTTCCGGATTGGCAGCGAGC
>NW_010369832.1:0-209 GCF_000414095.1 Morus notabilis | reverse complement strand
TTTTTGTTTGCATTTTAGTTATTAAGGATACGGGACTTCTAAAATTATGGTCGTGTTTGAAATTCATTATGTTTTTATTTTTCACGTTTTTTGAGAAAAAATGAAAACGTGTTCAAAACAGTATTTGGCGCAATAAAAATAAAAAACGGAAATGAAAGCAATTTTTTGGTTTAGTGTAAAATGAAAGAGAAATAAAAAATGACTTTTAG
>NW_010369831.1:0-209 GCF_000414095.1 Morus notabilis | reverse complement strand
TGATTGAAGAAGCATTAATCTTGTTGTTTAGTCTTAAAAAGAATTCTATGAATTTGTATCTTGATATATATCTGACGTATTGTGTTATATATAGGAAAATTCTATGGTGTGTACTTTTCCATGGAATTTTATTAATTTGACGATTTTAACGTATTTTTATATATTACTAAATCTCAGAGTAGACAGGTCATAGCGGAACTTTTTTTTTT
>NW_010369830.1:0-209 GCF_000414095.1 Morus notabilis | reverse complement strand
AATTGTTCGTAGTGATAATGGTACCGAATATTATTCAGAAATACTTGGGGAATTTTTTAAAGGAAAAGGGTATTCATCAACAATCTAGTTGTGTTAATACACCTCAACAAAATGGAATTTTTGAGCGAAAGAACAAACATTTACTTGAAGTTTCACGTGGCATAATGTTTTCAATGAATGTTCCAAAATTTCTTTTGGGAGACGCTGTT
>NW_010369829.1:0-209 GCF_000414095.1 Morus notabilis | reverse complement strand
ATATAACCTCTGATGGGCCGGCCCCGTTACGACACAAAAAGTTTTCGCTGAATTCGTGGCGGTTGTAGACAGAGTTTTGATCGGACGGATAATGGGACTCGTTACGACATAAAAAGTTGTCGCCGATCCCGTGCCACTTGTAGATCACGAAGAGAGCTTTGATCTAAGGCTGATGGGCCCCGTTACGACACCAAAATTTGTCGCCCTTC
>NW_010369828.1:0-209 GCF_000414095.1 Morus notabilis | reverse complement strand
AGATCAATTTTTCCTTTGGCTCTCTTGTGGTTGAAAGAGTTCAAGATATCAAGGGGAGCTTGAACAACGTGTGCCCACTCGCACTCGGATCGTGGAAATGAGAATAATAAATAAGACCAGCTGGTTAAAGCTCTTCTAGTTGCTGTTGGGAATAGTATCATAGAAGCATGAGATATAATAGGATATTTATTATTTATTTAATAAAAGAG
>NW_010369827.1:0-209 GCF_000414095.1 Morus notabilis | reverse complement strand
AGGATCACATACAGAGTTCAGTGTAGCAACTTAATAGTTGCTTAGAGAAGAAACATGACTTAGTTTTTAGTCTTTGATGGATGAGTTAAACATAAAGCCACGCCAAGTCCAGCCATCTTTATTTGAAGCACTAATACCCTTAGCACGTTGTCCGTTCACTTCGTTAATTCAAATTTGTAATTTGAGTTGAGATGTGATTTTATGTGAGA
>NW_010369826.1:0-209 GCF_000414095.1 Morus notabilis | reverse complement strand
ATCGCCTGCTCTTCTTCCGAGCGAATTCGCTCCGGGTCGCCAGACTTTTCGACCAAGCGGCGACCAGTGACCACCGGCCTGTAGATCATGCTGAAATACAGCTCATTCTGCATGATCTTTTGCGACGATAAAGCAGCGTAATACTCGTCGGACAATCCCTGATTGAAAGACTGCTTGAAGCGACTGGCATTGCCAATCCTGCGACGGCG
>NW_010369825.1:0-209 GCF_000414095.1 Morus notabilis | reverse complement strand
CCCTGAGAAAATCCACCATAAGAAAACCCTGAGAAAATTATTCATTTCCTGACGCTACCAAAAAGAGATAAAAAGGAAACCCACAATTCCACGGTGATGGAACACAGTACACACACTAGAGAACCAGGTGTTGCACGAAAATTGCACATCGGTTTGCTCACAATCGAAAACTCGGATCCTCCTTTGTTTAATTCATCATAAAAGAATTT
>NW_010369824.1:0-209 GCF_000414095.1 Morus notabilis | reverse complement strand
TAAATTTAAATAAAATTATGAAAAAGTTAAAAAGTAAGTAGATTTAACGGCTAAAAAAAAGTGTATCAAAAAATTTCTTTTTTAAAATTTAAGTAACGTTTATTTTACTGATTCTAGTTAAAAATTTGAGTTTTATTACAGTAAAAAAATTTTTAAAAACGGCCACATTTAATTTTTTTACTATAATAAAATTTTTTTACATAAAATTA
>NW_010369823.1:0-209 GCF_000414095.1 Morus notabilis | reverse complement strand
TGCACTCCCTAACAACTTGTCTAAGTAGTTTATGAGAAAATGATCGAATGAATCTCCCAGCCTTGACTACACTTATTTATAGTATTGTTATATTCAGTAACTAACTCCCCTTAACAAACAATCTAACTTCCCCCGGAAATGGCCAGCTCAGCCACTGAACATGCCAGCTCATCTTCTCCCCGAGTAATACTTTGCTGACTCGTATCCCC
>NW_010369822.1:0-209 GCF_000414095.1 Morus notabilis | reverse complement strand
AAATTTCGTAAAATTTGCCAAGTGTTCTTCTCTCCTCATTGGAGGAGACGACGTTTATTTTACCCATTAGGGTCGTCGTTTTAGCAAGTTTCGTAAAATTTGCCAAGTGTTCGTCTCTCCTCCTTCGAGGAGACGACGTTTATTTTACCCCTTGGGGTCATCGTCTTAGCAAATTTCATAAAATTTGCCAAGTGTTCGTCTCTCCTCCT
>NW_010369821.1:0-209 GCF_000414095.1 Morus notabilis | reverse complement strand
ACGCCGATCAACGACGCTGAGTCAGGGCGCGGCGTTCAAACTCGACGATGCGCTGACGGTAATGTTCGATGGTCTGCGCAGTCATGACGCTGCGCTGGTCATCTTTCAATTCGCCGTTCAGCTCATGCGCCAGCTTGCGGGCTGCGGCGACCATCACATCAAAAGCCTGTTTCGGATGCCGCGGGCCTGGCAGACCCAGGAAGAAACTC
>NW_010369820.1:0-209 GCF_000414095.1 Morus notabilis | reverse complement strand
GTCATTCAAGTCAGTTGGTCGGTAACTTACATGAGACGTTATAATATCAGTGCATAAAAAACCACGGCAAACGGTCAATATTTGGGGAAAAAGACGTTCCCATTTATAATCTAAAGCTTACAAGCAAAAGCAAAAAAAAAAAAAAGAAAGAGGAGAGAAAAAAAAAAAAATCTAAAGCTAAAAACGCGTGGCGGAAGAAAAAAAAGTAA
>NW_010369819.1:0-209 GCF_000414095.1 Morus notabilis | reverse complement strand
GCGAGAAGAGAACGGAGAAGAGGGCCTGAAGAGTACTACGTCGAGACCGATGAAGGGCAAAAAAAAATTTCAGAGAAGAGAGAATGAAAATGGAGAAAACGAAAACGAGTTTAAGTCATTTTCAAAAACGTGATAGTTCTAGGGAAAAATACAAAAACGCTTTTGTTTTCAATTTTGGTAAAGTGTTGCACCAAACACTTTCTTTCTGC
>NW_010369818.1:0-209 GCF_000414095.1 Morus notabilis | reverse complement strand
AAGAAGGTCGTGCACGATGGCGGAGAATTCGAGGTCGGAGATGATGTGTATGTGAGGAGGAGAGAGGGCGCGAGCTCAGACGATGAAGACCCCGAAATGGAGGAGTGCAGGGTGTGCTTCAAGTCTGGAAAAGCAGTGATGATTGAGTGCGATGATTGTCTAGGTGGGTTCCATTTGAAATGTCTGAAACCGCCATTGAAGGAGGTTCC
>NW_010369817.1:0-209 GCF_000414095.1 Morus notabilis | reverse complement strand
TCTCTGGGATTTTTTTGGGGGGTTTTTTTTCGGGGAATTTTTTAGGGGGTTTTTTTTTGGGAGTTTTTTTTGGGGTTTTTTTGGGGGTTTTTTTTTTCGTGTCTTCTTTTGTGGGATTTTTTTTTTTGCGATTTTTTTCGGGGTGTTTTTTTTGTTGGTTTTTTTCGGGGTTTTTTGGTTTTTTTAGGGGGGTTTTTTTTGGGTTTTCT
>NW_010369816.1:0-209 GCF_000414095.1 Morus notabilis | reverse complement strand
TAACCCTATTTATTCTTAACGAATCTTAAAAAATATTATCTTAAAAAAAACATTTTTCTAATTCTAATTTACATGCAATATATAATATGCATATGTAAACTTTTTTTTTAAATGTTGAAGTTTTGAAAAATGTTATTAAAAATATATTGTGAAGTCTAGAGCTGGCAATTCGTGTTCGCGGGCCGTGTTCGGGCCGACACGATTACGGC
>NW_010369815.1:0-209 GCF_000414095.1 Morus notabilis | reverse complement strand
CACGTGATTCCCAGTGGTGCACCTTCGTGACATCCTAAGAGCATGAAAGTTTTAAATGAGTGCAAACAAAAAAGATTCTATTAATCTAACAGAACTCTGACAAAACGTCATTTGTGATTTTCTTAATACGACAAATATTATTTATTATGATTAACAAACTAGTGAATGGACGGACTCATACGCTTTACAATTGGAGAGGGAGAAAAAAA
>NW_010369814.1:0-209 GCF_000414095.1 Morus notabilis | reverse complement strand
CGAGGTAGTCCCAGGGTTGTACCGGGACTGCCCCGAGGCTGTCCCGTGGCTTTCTCGACGTTGTACCGGGGATACCCCGGGGCTGTCCGGGGGCTATACCGAGGCTGCAATGGGGCTGACCCGAGACTGTCCCGGAGTTGTACCGGGGCTGCCCCGGGGGTGTCCCGGGTCTGTCCTGGGGCTGTACCTGGGCTGTCCCAGGGCTGCCC
>NW_010369813.1:0-209 GCF_000414095.1 Morus notabilis | reverse complement strand
AAAAAAAATTTTTGTAAAAAAAAAAAAAAAAAAAAAAAAAAAAAAAAACTCGTACTGTGTAGTTGCACTTCCGTGTGGCTCTGCAAAAGAGGAGCTAACAAAATAATTGTTCACTAAATTATTCAACGATACTCAATATTTGTGTTACACATGTTATTTTTGTTAAAAATCTTAGCATATGAAGTTCTTTTGTTAATTTTTATATTTCA
>NW_010369812.1:0-209 GCF_000414095.1 Morus notabilis | reverse complement strand
CCGAAAGCTTGGGGGTATGTTGTGCGGGTTGGGTTGGGGATTGCGGGTTATTATGGGTCTAACCCGCAATCCGCCCCAAACATTTCAGGCCAGAGATATAATAGGCTGAAAATTTAAAAATAATGTTGCAAGTTACTTTTTTCAGCTTGGGTTGAGGCGGGGTAAATTGGATTTGCGGGTTCTTTGGCTTTATGAACAGCCCTACATAA
>NW_010369811.1:0-209 GCF_000414095.1 Morus notabilis | reverse complement strand
AAGACGAAGAGTTCAAAAACTGAAGAATTAAATTTGAATACCCATTGATTGATGTAACGAGTAAAAATAATTATTGTAATTATTTATTTATTTATATATTCGTTCGATTGGGTTGTAATTTAATTATTTCATAGGATCTGTTCAAATGTCATCTCAATAGCCGATTGCATATTTTATATTTTTATTTTGATAATTCCATCTCAATAATT
>NW_010369810.1:0-209 GCF_000414095.1 Morus notabilis | reverse complement strand
CTATGTCTATTTGTAGTTAACTATTGGTTTCATTCAACAATTAATTGATCGGTATATCATGGACACATACATTGTGGGGGCATGTGATTGATCAATTGTTAATTGCTCGTGGCAGACTCTATTAATTGTTCGTGTATACAACTTATAGATTTGTTGCCGTTGTTGGATTTACCCCAATAATCAAGTAGTTTTGTTCTTTGGAGGTCATT
>NW_010369809.1:0-209 GCF_000414095.1 Morus notabilis | reverse complement strand
TCTAAAAACTACTGTTCTCCGACTGTTTAAAAAACTGTGCTATAACAAGCCCTTCTCTAGTAGGCTGGTTTATTAATAATCTCAATTTTTAACATTTAATATGTAAAATAGATAGATTTTAATATAAATTTAACGGTTAAAAAATAAAAGACTATTAATAGTCTATTTTTTCAGGAACAATAAGAGAAACTCTCTTTTTTTTTTTTTTT
>NW_010369808.1:0-209 GCF_000414095.1 Morus notabilis | reverse complement strand
TACTAAAAATCATATATTAATTTTAGAATGCAAAACATAAATAAAAATGCCAATTTTTAAGGCATCTCGGCCCTTGAGCTGGCCCTTGAGTGCCCCACTACGCGTACCGGGACTTTTTTGACAGCGTTTTACTTTTTTTGTCATTTTTTGTGGCATGACTAGAAAAGTGTGCAAAATTTCAATATTTTTTAACGCTGTTTTTATTTTAT
>NW_010369807.1:0-209 GCF_000414095.1 Morus notabilis | reverse complement strand
TATATTAATAAAATTATTTTAATGCTTCATCTTTATTAATTGAGCCCTTTTTAATATGTCCGTGTCCATGCTCGTATTGTGTTTTTAATATGTCGTGCCCTCAACGTGCTTTGTGTTTAAAAATTACGTCAAACCCATTATAGCAATAAACGGGATGAACTAGACTCATTTAATTATCTGTCATACTATGTCCTACTCACTTTTTATGA
>NW_010369806.1:0-209 GCF_000414095.1 Morus notabilis | reverse complement strand
CTAATTAATTAATGAAAGCCAATACAATCCCTTAATTACGAAAAAGTTTGAGTGACGATGATGCTGATCTGCCCAATGAGTTTTCACAGAAAACAAAGGAGCCATCCTTGCTTACGGACACACCATTTGGGAACTGAAGATTCCTCGCAAGAACAGTTGTTTCCTTTGTCTCTGGATTGTACTTTAGAACCCTCCCACTCTCTTCTCCA
>NW_010369805.1:0-209 GCF_000414095.1 Morus notabilis | reverse complement strand
GGGATAAGTAATTAAACTTAGCCTCGTATTCCCTCATTGACATATCACCCTGTTGCAAGGACATAAACTCTATTGCCTTTTCATCCCTATAGCTCCGGGGAAAGTAGTGTTCATTAAATAGGGCTTCGAACTGATCCCACGTCATTCCCGCAATATCTTGCCTTTTCCTCACTTGTTTCCACCAAGTACTCGTTTGGCCTTCCAATTTA
>NW_010369804.1:0-209 GCF_000414095.1 Morus notabilis | reverse complement strand
GACGGTCAGCAGAGGCTAACAACAGCTGTTGTTTTGCTGCAGGCTATTTTGGACAAAATTAGTGATGGTGATCTTCTGAACTATACAGAAAAAGAAGATATTAGGAAAAAATATATATGTGAGGTTAAAGGCAAAGGTATCTCTAGATCTTATGTTTTTGGATATGAAAAAGACAATCCTAGTTATGAGTTTTTAAAGCAAAAAATATT
>NW_010369803.1:0-209 GCF_000414095.1 Morus notabilis | reverse complement strand
GTACATTTTTTTTATGAGTATTTCATTTTTTATGATTTTCTTCATTTTTTGTATTTAATAAATAAAATAAAATAAATACGACGTCAAGAAATTATGAAATTATGCTGACACAATCCTTACATTTTTCTACGCATGCTAAAAAATGGCCACAAAAAAGGACAGCAAAAATAAAACGCTGTCAAAAAGTCCCCGGCCCGCGTACTAGGGTC
>NW_010369802.1:0-209 GCF_000414095.1 Morus notabilis | reverse complement strand
CCACCCCCACCGCCCCGCCCCCGCCAGAATTTTAGGTTTGGGTTTTTACTTTTTTTTCTTTTAGTTTTTGTTTGGTTACTTGCATTGATTGGAAGAATGTTAGGAATTTTTAGGGATTTTTGTTAGGAATTGTTGTTACTTGCCGAGAAAATGGAAGAATGAAATAGAAAATAGAAAATGTTATGGATTTTTGTTCGAGTTTAGTCATT
>NW_010369801.1:0-209 GCF_000414095.1 Morus notabilis | reverse complement strand
TTATTTTATCAGTGTAATTACTATAATATCCTTTTACATAATTGAATGTTTTTTTAATAGTTTTATGCTATGTATATATAGGGTTCGCAATTTAGGTTAGTCTTATCGTGTTCGTGTCAACTATTAAATTAACGAGTCGTGTTTGGGTTTTATCTTCTTACACGATTATTAAAAGGGTCAGGTTCGTGTTAAGAGTTATAGTGTCAACC
>NW_010369800.1:0-209 GCF_000414095.1 Morus notabilis | reverse complement strand
TAAATAATTAATAATTAATATATCAATCATATATTATGTTAATTATAAACTATTAATTATTAAATAGTTGGTAAATAAAAAATAAATAGTAATTACACCGTTAATAATTAATATTAAATTATAATTAGCAATATGTAATATACTAATTAATAATAATTATTAATTAATAATTAGTAATTAATCATTATAAAAAGAATAATTACCAAAAA
>NW_010369799.1:0-209 GCF_000414095.1 Morus notabilis | reverse complement strand
CATCCGTCATATCGAACCTCTCTTCATGCTCTAAAACGGCCACGGGAACAGGGACAACCTTTGGTGTCGTAACGTGGCCTGCCCATCAGACGTTATATCGAGGCTCTCTTTGTGCACTACCACCGCCACTGGAATGGTGACAATGTTTGGTGTGGAAACAAGGCCCCTCAGCCGTTAGATCGAAGCTCTCTTCGCGCTCTACAACCGCC
>NW_010369798.1:0-209 GCF_000414095.1 Morus notabilis | reverse complement strand
ATGAAAATGATTTTTTAGTTTAGTGTAAAATGAGAGAGAAATGAAAAACCACTTTTAGTCATTTTTCATTTTCTATTTTCGTTTTCTCATCTCTCAAGCAGAGAGAGAGACTTAATAGGTTTTTTATGCTGAAAATAATTTCTTAATAAAACTACCAAATGCATTTTCAAAAATGATTTATGTCTGAAATTAAAAACGTTTTCATTTTT
>NW_010369797.1:0-209 GCF_000414095.1 Morus notabilis | reverse complement strand
CCGTTTAATTTGACTATCCTTCAATATGGAATGCCATTGAAGACAAACAACACCAAATTGCAAATAATCTAATGATAACTCCAATTTCTCTAAAACTATGTCCAATAAATGCTTTGGCAACCTTGCCCAATCTACAGAAATAAATGAACTAGATTAGCATTAAAGGTTTAAAAAAATCACAAATTTAAATATGAATTTGAATGTACTAT
>NW_010369796.1:0-209 GCF_000414095.1 Morus notabilis | reverse complement strand
GCAATCCTTGACAGAGATCAATGGTCTCTGAGCTTGAAAAGAGTATAGGCAGTGACGATATGTCGCAGCGAAATCAATTGCGCTGATTTTAGGTGCAAACAGTTGGCAAGTAAATTTTCTACATCAAATTAATTTGCGCAATTAATCACTTACGGGCTTGCACAAGCAGGCGAGGGCAGGCGGGGCGGGCAGTTGACTGGATTTTTTTA
>NW_010369795.1:0-209 GCF_000414095.1 Morus notabilis | reverse complement strand
AAAAAAAAAAAAAAAAACCTTTGACAAATTTTTGCTCCTAAAAATAAGCTCAATTATGTCACTTTGGTTGTTAAATTCTTTTCATGGTTGATTATTCTCTTAACTTTGATTTTTATTTTGTTTGAGTCTTTGACACGGAAATTAATGAATGACTTCTGAATTTTCAATTTCACATAAGTAATCGCATACCAAACGTAGTAACTGAATTT
>NW_010369794.1:0-209 GCF_000414095.1 Morus notabilis | reverse complement strand
ATTAGTAGTAATTTTTTATTTTTAACCCTTAAATTTGTGTCAAGGACTATTTATCATGTATATTTTCATAATTTTACGTGTTTTTAATTAAATTTAACAATTAAAAATTGATTCTACTAATAAACAGACATACTCGATAAAGTCTCAAAGTTGTTATAGTTTTTTTGTTTTTAAAAACAATTTAATATGATAACAGTGATCGAACTATT
>NW_010369793.1:0-209 GCF_000414095.1 Morus notabilis | reverse complement strand
AAGTTATAGATGACTAAATTTTTTTTTTTTAAGATAAAATCATTTTGGTATCCTTCAGTACAGCAACAAATCATTTTGTGTTTCTAATATTATTGAAATAGTATCTTTACCAAATGTTCTTTCGGTACTCTATGACCAATTTTTTTTAGACATAAAATGTCCATTCTACTCTTCTCACTAATTAACAATAAACTAACAATTTTTTTAAA
>NW_010369792.1:0-209 GCF_000414095.1 Morus notabilis | reverse complement strand
AATAAAATAAAAACAACTTAAAAAAATAATGAAGTTTTATAGGCACGACCCTTACATTTTTCTAGGCATACCAGACAAAATAGCCCTCAAAAAATGACCAAAAAAGTAAAACGCTGTAAACAAGCCCCTGGCTCGCGTAGCGGGACACCCACGGTCCAGCTCAGGGGCGGAGATGCTTCAAAAATTTACATATTTATTTATGTTTTGCA
>NW_010369791.1:0-209 GCF_000414095.1 Morus notabilis | reverse complement strand
GCTCAGCTCTGCAATGCCTTTTTCATTTCCAAACACAAAACTTGCATACTCCTACACGTTCAAGTATATCAAAGTATCTTGTACACAAGTTTAGCATAAATGTTCCTCTAGAAAGGAGTTGGGCATAAAACCAACCACAGTTTGCCCAGGCCAGGCTGAGCCATATGTCAGGAACAAGGTTTCGCTTACAGCTTATTTAGGAGATTAAG
>NW_010369790.1:0-209 GCF_000414095.1 Morus notabilis | reverse complement strand
TTAAATTCTAAACTCGAATCAACAAAGTGAACGGATCCAAAATATGTTTAATCAGTCATATTTTATTTTTATTACTTAATAAATACAAAATTAAAGTGTAAAAAAAAGTCAACTAAAAAGCATTTTAAATTATTTTGTGTAGATCACTTATGATTAAATTTCACTTAAAAAAATTTTAAAAAATTTATATTTATGAATCCGTTTAATTT
>NW_010369789.1:0-209 GCF_000414095.1 Morus notabilis | reverse complement strand
TAGCTAGTGTCATCTCATATTTTCATATTTTCGTATCTGATGTAGATCTGACTTGAAACTTGAATTTCTACGGTTGAAAATCCATGAAACCTCTTTACCGTATTGATAGACGAACTTTATCCTATCATTCAAATAAATTCAAACAAAAAAAATATTAGCTGTTAACATGTAAGCATTATCAGTTGCAGAATCGAATATAATCTGCATAA
>NW_010369788.1:0-209 GCF_000414095.1 Morus notabilis | reverse complement strand
GCGTTCGGTATTGTGTCCGATGAAAGTCCTCCGAGCTCGTGATTCTCGCCGGAGACCGTCGTAGAAGACGGGTTTTCCACGACAGTTATTGCTTCATGATCAATGTGGTCGGGCGTCATCGAGAGAAGCATTGCGTTCTGATCATCAATATCATGTGCATGATATTCTGAGGCTGCAGGTGCAGTCTCCACATTATGTGGCAGAATTCG
>NW_010369787.1:0-209 GCF_000414095.1 Morus notabilis | reverse complement strand
GACATCCCCGGGACAGCCCCAGGGCACTCCCGGGGTAGCCCCGGGGCGGTCCGAGTACAGCCCTGGGGCAACCCCAGTACGACGCCGGTTCAGGCCTGGTAAAATGCCGGTACAACCCCAGGGCAGCCCCGGTACAGCCCTGGGGCGGCCCCGGTACAAACCCGGGGCGTCCCCGGTAAAGCCCGGGGGAAGCCCCGGTACAGCCCCGG
>NW_010369786.1:0-209 GCF_000414095.1 Morus notabilis | reverse complement strand
ACTCCAGAAGAAGAAATCCAAACCATCTAAACCATCCAAAAAATAAAAATAAAAACAAGAAAATAGAGAGGGCAATTACCTGAATCTGAGAAATGTTGAAAAAATGAGAAGAACACGACTTCCCCACGGCAAAATTTGACGGATAGATGACGAGAGTCCCGAGAGAATAATAGGGCGGAGAAGAAGAAGAAGAAGAAACCAAATTCATT
>NW_010369785.1:0-209 GCF_000414095.1 Morus notabilis | reverse complement strand
ATAGCTTTTGCTGGAACGTGAGTCTCTTCTATTCTTTCATTTTTTTTTTTCTTTGTTGTTTCTAACTCTAATGTATAAACATGTAAGACACTCAAGTCTCTTTCTATTGCTAGGAGATATGAAAGACCTCCAATTAGATAATTGGTTGTAAATGTCTGAAGAAACTTTTCTGACTTGAAAATTTGACCTTGCAGTGTACTGAGGAAGCG
>NW_010369784.1:0-209 GCF_000414095.1 Morus notabilis | reverse complement strand
TTCCTCATTCTCTATATTGCGTAGGGCCCACTAAATCTCCATTACTAAGGGAATGTTTGTTTCCTGTATTCGTCTCTGATTCTGAATCATGATTCTTTACAGTATTTTTCTTTCACAAAAAATACACGTAAAATGAGAATAGTTCTGAATCATAATTCTGATTATGAATCATAATTCTGAATCTATGAATCAAACGTCTACTAATTTTA
>NW_010369783.1:0-209 GCF_000414095.1 Morus notabilis | reverse complement strand
TAAGTTGTTTATTTGTTGTTTGTGTAAGTAGAATTTTTGAAGTCCAAGGAATTTCAATGGTAAAGGCGGTTATTGTTTGTTTTAATTGTAAAATTATTAGCTTTTGAGGTAGGCGGCGAGACAATATTAGGTCACGTTGCAATTACTAAATGCTCTTTCATGAATTTTGTATAATTCGAGGCCTCCTATGTTGAATCTTTTTTTTTTTT
>NW_010369782.1:0-209 GCF_000414095.1 Morus notabilis | reverse complement strand
TATATTTGTTGGGTCAAGCGGAGGTTGGGATTGTAGAACGAGCAACAAACGTCCGTCAATTTTGCAAAATCCTGACTCTATACGAGTGTATTTCGCACCATACAATGAAGCAGGTCATTCTATGCAATGATTATTTTATCATGATTATATGATAGTTGGAAAATAAATATGGGTAAAGAAACACACGCATACGAGCTCAAGCGCGCACA
>NW_010369781.1:0-209 GCF_000414095.1 Morus notabilis | reverse complement strand
GTACATCTTTTGGCACGACTGAACTGAACAGATAGTGTCTTTTTTTTTTTTCCCCTTGTCACTGTTACAGGGGTTATGTCCTGTTAGTTACAAACGTGAGATCCTATGATAAACATACAACAAAATTTAATGGAAATTTATGATTTGTAAAAAAAAAAATAAAAATTAAAACTAATATGTATACATGTTTAATTAAATAAAAGAATTCT
>NW_010369780.1:0-209 GCF_000414095.1 Morus notabilis | reverse complement strand
TGAGCTGAGATGGAAGAGAAAGAAATAATTAGCACATAAAGATTATAGAGATATATTTAAAGGTTTGCATGATCAAGTTAACAAGTATAATGTACATTCGTGTTTCACAGAGTAGCAAAAAAAGAAATGACATCAACACTCAGTTTACCGAATTGTTGCACAACATAACGACCAAGGAATCGAGTAGCGCAATCACTACAAGAAACATA
>NW_010369779.1:0-209 GCF_000414095.1 Morus notabilis | reverse complement strand
TTCAAAGTGAACGAGACCCTAATAATTTAAAATTAAGAACTATCAATAATTTTTTTATCCCATTTTATTAGAGAAACTCCTTTATTTTTTATACATATTTTATGATTTTTTCTGATTTGTCTACCGGTAACAGCTTTTAATACAGACTAGATAATTGAAAAGTAAATAATTATTCTAAAAAATTTATCACTAGTTTTTTTTTTTTTTTT
>NW_010369778.1:0-209 GCF_000414095.1 Morus notabilis | reverse complement strand
AAAACAATAAATAAACAAGGAATTCAATTTGGTAATTCGAATGGAATGCTTTTTAGAGCGACTTCAGATATAAACTATTAGAATCAAATTTTCTGCGATTTTAAATATGGCATTTTACTTTAGTCCCTAAGTTTGAACATATAAAAATCATTGATCAGTTTGTCCATTCTTTGTATTCTCTCATTTTTCTTTCCAGAATGCGTCACATG
>NW_010369777.1:0-209 GCF_000414095.1 Morus notabilis | reverse complement strand
GAATTGACAGTACAATGACTGTTGGTTTACGAGGTCCGACTAATCTTTTCGGACACCCAACAGATCAGCTATTAGCTGAACTAGACATGGAGCTTTCTCAATGGGATTCTCAATCAACAAAACCCATAATCAAGATTTCCTTTGGGCATTTTCCTCTTTAATTCTCAGCATCATCATCTTCTGGGAAGAGCCTCAAAGATGTATTCCTC
>NW_010369776.1:0-209 GCF_000414095.1 Morus notabilis | reverse complement strand
GAATTGACAGTACAATGACTGTTGGTTTACGAGGTCCGACTAATCTTTTTGGACACCCAACAGATCAGCTGTTAGCTGAACTAGACATGGAGCTTTCTCGATGGGATTCTCAATCAACAAAACCCATAATCAAGATTTCCTTTGGGCATTTTCCTCTTTCATTCTCAGCATCATCATCTTCTGGGAAGAGCCTCAAAGATGTATTCCTC
>NW_010369775.1:0-209 GCF_000414095.1 Morus notabilis | reverse complement strand
GTTAGATTAAAGAAGCTCTCTTCGCAATCTACGAATAGCACGGGAATGACGACAACTTTTGGTGTCATCATGGGGCCCATCAAACGTTAGATTGAAGCTCTCTTCGCGCTCTACCACCGCCATGAATTTAGCGACAACTTTTGGTGTCGTAACGGAGCCAGCCCATCAGATGTTACATCGAAGCTCTCTTCGCGCTCTACCACCGCCAC
>NW_010369774.1:0-209 GCF_000414095.1 Morus notabilis | reverse complement strand
CACATATAAGTATACTTTTGTTTTGTAAGCCGTTTCGTGTATTAAGTTAGTGAACCACAAGTGTGTACAGTTATAAGATTGTTGTGTATTCCAATTGGCCGGCATGTTACGCACCAAATTTGCATGAATTCAGTCTCTTTTGGTACTATTAAGTTTTCAATAGTGTTTATCAAGTGTTGCTGCTCTCTTTCAGTTCTTTGCTTATTGCA
>NW_010369773.1:0-209 GCF_000414095.1 Morus notabilis | reverse complement strand
ATGTGTTCTTTGAGTGTTCATTTAATTTTCTTAAATTACCATTTACCATTTAATCTTATTAGGTTTACTTACAAAAATTTTTCTTGAATTATAACTCGTGTAACATTTTATTTCTTAATCTTAAAAACGTAACACTCGTTCCCTCGAACTATGAATTATTAACAAAAATACTCATTTCCTTTCGTTTCTGACAGAACTTCTACATGTCA
>NW_010369772.1:0-209 GCF_000414095.1 Morus notabilis | reverse complement strand
AGGTGTCTGGAGCGACTTGCTCTGCCAGCGCAGTCAGCGACCAGGCCTGAAGAACACAGAGAGAAACGATAATTCGACGCATCGATGCACTGCCCTTTCGAGACGCCGGACTCAGTAAAAACCCGGCGAGATTTTTGCCGCGGATCTTACTTCAAATCATTCATGTTTGTTAATAATTCTCACTAGCTAAAACAGCTTTTTCATTCATT
>NW_010369771.1:0-209 GCF_000414095.1 Morus notabilis | reverse complement strand
TCAATCGTCCGCTTGCGACGCGCATACCTGGAAAGAAAAAAAATCATTCAGGAGCCTGTCGGCATAAGCACTGAATTGCTACGCAAGCACCCTCTCTATCAAGCCCTGCACCCAGCGGACTCTTGTCCACTCATAGATCTTGCCCGAACCATGGACCGTGGTTCTGAAGGACTATTTTCCGAAGAGGCACAAGCACTGACGCAACGGTA
>NW_010369770.1:0-209 GCF_000414095.1 Morus notabilis | reverse complement strand
AAAAAAATGATGATAAAATTAAAAAAGATCATTTTATGAATTTTATTTTGTTAGATAGTCATTTTATAATTTCACGTTAGAATTTTTATTTTAGAAAGTTCAAAACG
This sequence comes from Morus notabilis, assembly GCF_000414095.1. Taxonomy (NCBI): domain Eukaryota; kingdom Viridiplantae; phylum Streptophyta; class Magnoliopsida; order Rosales; family Moraceae; genus Morus; species Morus notabilis. The sequence goes on along the minus strand of NW_010369770.1, from coordinate 102 downwards.
TTTCTTTTCATTTATTTTCTCTTCAGCGAAATTAAAAGGCTCTTATTTATTGCATACACATAACAATGGATGGTAAAGGTAAAAGACAAAGTATAGTTCATC
>NW_010369769.1:0-209 GCF_000414095.1 Morus notabilis | reverse complement strand
CCAGCCACGTCTTCGGAGATGGGAAATACACCAAAAAACATCGTCAAACCCCACAAGATTAAGGACAATCCCTGCTTTGAGCGCTTCGGGGCTTTTCCTTCGCGGTTGTGCGGTCTATAGGTGGCGCTGATTTTCTGGCGGAAGTTTCGAATGAGCAACACGATTTTTGTCCTCAACGGACCCAATCTCAACATGTTGGGAAAACGTGA
>NW_010369768.1:0-209 GCF_000414095.1 Morus notabilis | reverse complement strand
TGAACCCTGAACCCTGAGCCCTTAGCCCGGAACCCTGAGCCCTGAGCCCTGAACCCTAAACCCTAAACCATGAAACCTGAACCCTGAACCGCGAACGTTGAATCCTAAACCCTGAACTCTGAACCCTGAACCCTGAACGTTGAACTCTGAACCCTGAACTGTGAATCGTGAACCCCGAACCCCGAACCCAGAACCTGGAACCCCGAACA
>NW_010369767.1:0-209 GCF_000414095.1 Morus notabilis | reverse complement strand
CATGTCAGCCGTACCGGTGAAGATGAACCAAGTATCCGCGCAACTTGCACGCTCGGCAATCTCGAAAAGCAACAGTCCCGGTGCTTCCCAACGGCAGTTGGTTATTATCGTCGAACGCCTTGAAGACTGGGCCTCGTACTTCCCCAGTGAAGATTTGATCAGCGCTCAGGACTATCTGGAAAAACCCCTGCAGACCACAGCAGGCCAGC
>NW_010369766.1:0-209 GCF_000414095.1 Morus notabilis | reverse complement strand
ATGTCCAAGTCCAAGATAGTTTTTGCTAACTCTCTTCCGTATTTATTTATTTGATATGCCTATAGAACAAGATCACAAACTATTATTACATCTGAATTCTTATATTTGATGCAACTAGATTTCCCCCATGTATCTCAAGATTATGTTTCTTTGAAAAGATTTGTTCTTTGTTATTCTGCATTGAATGTTATGTCATATGTTCTGATTAA
>NW_010369765.1:0-209 GCF_000414095.1 Morus notabilis | reverse complement strand
CACCTGATGTATTCATGGCAATGGAGTTTACGGCGCTCGCGAACTTGTTTAAATAAACGAGGTGTTCAAATGAGCAGTCTGTCTGATTGCCCTGCGAGCCTTGGGATTACAGGCTTTCGCATTATCCGTAGGCTTATTCTGTCATCGTGTTATTGCGTGTAAACAGTCAGCGAATGATTAACTCGCAATAGAGGGCTTTGCCCAAGTGT
>NW_010369764.1:0-209 GCF_000414095.1 Morus notabilis | reverse complement strand
AAATCCGTACGAAGTTAGCGGGTTTAGGTCATAATTAGGTTGACACGATTAATAAACGGGTTGGGTTAAGGTTGACCTTCTAACACAAAGTGAGATGAATTGACACGATTAACTATATGTGTCTTATGCAATCTAATGATATGTTATATAACATGAAAGTTTATATGACATATTAAATACAAATTATATGAATTTTAATATTTATAGGT
>NW_010369763.1:0-209 GCF_000414095.1 Morus notabilis | reverse complement strand
AGAAGAGTTGGTTCTGCCGTTATGGTTGATGGAGCAGAGGAACCCGCGAGGAGAGGTGCGAAGAAGAAGGAGGCACTGCGAGGAGGGAGAGGTGCGAAGAAGAAGGAGGCAGAGAGGCTGGTTCGGTTTTTGTTACCCTGGTATTTGGGCCTTTGGGGCGGGCGGCCCACTTCATTTAGGCTTAAAAAAGCCCACAGAAACCCTACATT
>NW_010369762.1:0-209 GCF_000414095.1 Morus notabilis | reverse complement strand
ATATATATATATATATATATATATATATATATATATATATATTGGCACTTGAAATTTACGTGAGGTGATCAATATGGAGCCAATGTGATAACTAAGCCATTGTGAAGATATTATGCACGTGGAGATAATGAAGCAAATTTGTTTGTGTAGATAAGATAGAATGCATATTACTTGGAGAAGATCGTGGAGAGAATTTGAATAAGCTATCT
>NW_010369761.1:0-209 GCF_000414095.1 Morus notabilis | reverse complement strand
CGCTCAAAAATCACAAATTCGGGGAGTATTTTGTTAAAATTAGAAGTTTAGGGACTACATAATGAAATGAACATAATTTAATGACTAACAGTGCTATTGACCCAAATATAATTTTTGTTTTCTACTTTTACATAAGAAATTTAACATCTGACTTAGAATCCATATTTTGCAGAATTAAGCCACAGAATGCTTCCATTATTTTTGAATTT
>NW_010369760.1:0-209 GCF_000414095.1 Morus notabilis | reverse complement strand
AAATATTTATTTGTATTTTATCTTCCTGCAATGTTTTTAATATATACCATTGTCTTCCTTCATTCCTTTTGTCGACCTATGGCTTTACTGTTTTATCATTATTCAATCTCATTGAAATATCTATTTGCATTTTATTCACTTTTTGGGACTATGTTTAAACATGTCTTTAATTTAGATGTTTCAGTTTTACTATCTTTTTTCGATTTCTC
>NW_010369759.1:0-209 GCF_000414095.1 Morus notabilis | reverse complement strand
ATTCTTACAAAATATTTTTGATAAATAACATATTTACGGTAAATAATTTATTTACAAAGCAATACTTCATATATTTGCTTTGTCAACGTAAATAACATATTTACCAACTATTTACATAAATATTTTAAGAAAAATACTGTAACCTAAAAAATAAAATAAGAAACAATAAGGAAAAGGGAACAAATTAACAAAACAAAATTATAGAATTC
>NW_010369758.1:0-209 GCF_000414095.1 Morus notabilis | reverse complement strand
TGTGATGGTGATTCGGTGGTCCTGTGGTCAGAGGAATCAGTTTGGGGCTCTATCATTGGCAAAGTGGTTTGGGATGTGTCGATTTCGGCATCTATTTGTTTTGGCAAGGTTGGTGTGTTGTTTTGGTCTTCACGTGGGAGGTTAAAATATGGAAAAATATCCTCATAGAATATGACGTCTCGGGAGGTGATTAGTTTTCTTTCACTCAA
>NW_010369757.1:0-209 GCF_000414095.1 Morus notabilis | reverse complement strand
GATAACAAGCGATTCCTATACATCATATCATATTTTACTTGAAAGGCCTATACATTAGTCAGGTAAGTAAGGATTCTCACATAATAGACTAACACAAAATGATGACTTTAAGCACTAAACTCTATTTGGAACTCAAGAAGCGTGTTACTAAAGAGAATAGTACTTGTTTTGTGTACTCGTGTTAAGATATTTTGTTTATAATTTTGAGG
>NW_010369756.1:0-209 GCF_000414095.1 Morus notabilis | reverse complement strand
AGAAGACAATACATTTCAATAAAATTCGATGGAAGGAAAGACAAAACTATCTATAATATTTAAAAAACACATAGTAATAATAAAAATTTAGATAAACGAATTATGTATTAAAAAATTGGTGCAGGTATTAATTCTCTACTGCTACCAACATATATCATAAGTAATTGAGAAATGACTGAGTAATATCTTTGGCTACCAACTAAATTATT
>NW_010369755.1:0-209 GCF_000414095.1 Morus notabilis | reverse complement strand
CCTTTAATAAAACGTATGTTTTTACTATTAAAGTATGTCCATAAACTTATTAGCCCAAAAATTTAATAAGTCCATAAACCCAATGTGTGGAATGTTCCAATGTTAAGTGCAGATTATGATTGCTTGATATTTGTACGTAAGATAGGCTAAGGGGTGGCTATTGATTAATTAGCTTATTTTAATGTGTAGTTATTGTTGTATTTGCTCTA
>NW_010369754.1:0-209 GCF_000414095.1 Morus notabilis | reverse complement strand
TGGAAATCTAAAGAAAAGAAGACAGATCGAAAAGAGACAGACCAAGCTTTGGCTATGGCGGCCTTCGACGGTGATAGTGTCAACGCCGACGTAGGATTGCTGGATGGACGTGGGATTGGGATTGCTCGCGGCGATGGAGTCAGACTGATACTGGCGGCGCGACGGAGAAGATGACTGAAAACTCGCAGCGATGGAGTCGTGGTTCAGCA
>NW_010369753.1:0-209 GCF_000414095.1 Morus notabilis | reverse complement strand
GCACTCGATATTTTTAGAGCAAGAAAATGTTCTTCATAAAAGCTTCTTTAATTTTAAAAACTCATTGGAAAGCTGGAGAGGATACACATTAGATGAACAACCCAGATCTAATCGGGATAAGAACGTACTCTTCAACTCCGGGCCGTAAAGGTAAATCTTTTGATACTAAAAATTCATTAAATGCTGTCTCCTGCCAACAAATAACCAAC
>NW_010369752.1:0-209 GCF_000414095.1 Morus notabilis | reverse complement strand
CGTTTTCATTTTTTTTTTTTTTTATGTAGCAAGTTTCTATTTGATTACACATGAAAATGTAGAGTATAAATTTCCCACATCTAGTTAAAAAAAAGAGAGAAAAATTAACAAGCTAAGTTTCCTCAAATGTAGTTAATGACATACCAAGCAAATGTTTCGTGTTTTTTTTTTCTTTTTTTAATATTCTACTAAAAACCGTCATAAAACTA
>NW_010369751.1:0-209 GCF_000414095.1 Morus notabilis | reverse complement strand
AAAAAAAAAACAATAAGATGTTACTAATTGACACTATGTATATTAAAACTATAAGTTTGAGGATAAATTACCCTGAAGAACCATGTAGTTATCATTGTTCTGATTGAGTATAAACAACCTGAAAACGGCATAAACTTCCCAACCGGTTTGGAGGGAATCCGCTTCGGCCATTGCCAAGTAGAGAGAGATATATTCTCTCACATTCCTGC
>NW_010369750.1:0-209 GCF_000414095.1 Morus notabilis | reverse complement strand
TGGTCGGAACAATCTCAATCCTTGATGCACACCAAAGCTTCAACAATGTTCTGTTGCAATGCGTTTCTACGTTCTTCAAGTATTCGACCGGTCGTACTGAAAGCTTGTTCGGCTGAAACAGTGGAGACTGAGATTAAAAAAATATCCATTGCCAGTCAAGTAGGATCGGCCAAGTTAATGCTCGTGCCCTCCACCACTTAACCAAATCA
>NW_010369749.1:0-209 GCF_000414095.1 Morus notabilis | reverse complement strand
TTGCGTCTGTCTTCAGAGCAATGCTTCGTTAAAGCCTTATCCAGAGAGTCATATCTCCATCAACAGTTCGATCGCTCCTACTATTTTTAATCTACATAGTTCGTTCTTTATTATTTTTGAGTTCTTTAACATTTTTGCAGGGCTATTTTGGATATTTGGCAACGAAGTGCCCATAGAATTTACTTTCCTTGGGTTCACTCTTTTTTTTT
>NW_010369748.1:0-209 GCF_000414095.1 Morus notabilis | reverse complement strand
CGCTAAACTTATTCTTACAGTGCATTAGTCTAAATTTTTACTCTTTATTTTTAATTAATACCCTTTGACTAATATAGTTATTTGACAATATATTAATCAATAGTAAAAGGTAAAAGTCTAGATTTATACCCTCTAAAAGGTATTTATCTCTTTTCTCCTAAGCTTACAAGATCAGATGAATATTAAAAAAATAAGGGAACCTTTCAAAG
>NW_010369747.1:0-209 GCF_000414095.1 Morus notabilis | reverse complement strand
GCGTGACGTTGCTGAACACCACATCCAGCGGCAAGCGGATCACCAGTGTCCATTGTTTGTCGCTGCCCCCCGGATGGAACGGCATGATCAACTCAACACGATTGGCCTGTTCATCCAGTGCATAGATAAAGGGTTTATCGGTTTGGGCAAGGCGTTCAAGCTCGACCGGCTCCAATAGCGTATCGATCCTTGTGTTGAGACGGCCGGGG
>NW_010369746.1:0-209 GCF_000414095.1 Morus notabilis | reverse complement strand
ATAACTGAAATATTAATATTTTTAATATAATATTATAATATGTTTTATAATATGGTAATTATATTAATTATTTTAATAATATTATTATATTATATATCATAGTTATATAATACATTATTTAATAATAATTTTATTATATTATATTAAATATAATAATAATTATACATTATATTGTACTTATATATATTATATTATAGTACAATATAATA
>NW_010369745.1:0-209 GCF_000414095.1 Morus notabilis | reverse complement strand
AAAATAAAATTCATAAAATGATCTTTTTTAATTTTATCATCATTTTTTTATATAAAATAATCGTTTTATAATAATTTTATAGTCATTTTATAAATAAAAATCTTTAAGAAATTATTTTACTATTAATAAAGTTTTCCTATTAAGTCATATCTAACTTTTTTTTTTTTTTTTTTTACAATTGCCCCGATAACGCTTAAAATATGTTGTAT
>NW_010369744.1:0-209 GCF_000414095.1 Morus notabilis | reverse complement strand
TTTATGCTTTATTTTCTCTGATATAATCTTTATACATTATTGTTGTCAGTGTGTGCTAGATTAAAGATTCGATAATTATTATTTATTTTTTTCTACAATACGTCTATATTAAAGACACTACAATTTTTTTTCCCCTCACATCTATTCTTTCTTACTAATATATATAAATCCGAGCTCCCAAAAACACTGTTTAATAACATCTTCGTTCT
>NW_010369743.1:0-209 GCF_000414095.1 Morus notabilis | reverse complement strand
CTCCATTTAATTCATTGGTTCAAATTTTGTTCATTTGAACAAAAAAATCAGAATTGTATGGTTTAAATGTAGTCTGAACTTACGTTTGAATATACAGTTAATCTGTTCATTCCGAATTTATATGGAATTAAATTCTAAGTTGAACAATTTAACTCAGTTTGAATGATGAATATAATTCAGACTGCGAGCTTAACAAACACAAATTTAAA
>NW_010369742.1:0-209 GCF_000414095.1 Morus notabilis | reverse complement strand
TAGTTGGATTAGGAGATTTGTTATGGGGTATGTGATTAACGTGAAAGAAAGGGAGTTTTAGAAGATATATAATTGAAGAAGCCTCAAGGTTGCTGAGGTGGTACATGGGTTTAATAGAATATTTTTAGAAACGAGTCTGTGAGTTTTTGTGAGCCTTGTACGCTATTGAGATCGTCCTTCGGGAGAGGAATTTGTTGCTTTCGGGAGGA
>NW_010369741.1:0-209 GCF_000414095.1 Morus notabilis | reverse complement strand
TTGGTCTGCACACAATGAGGACCGACCGAACGGTCTTTCTTTCCAACAAATGCATTAATATTTTTCAGTTTGCGTGTACTTTTAAAAAAAAAATTCCGACGTTTTTATCCATATCATAGCAATACAAAATAGATAAATCACCCAGTATTTTTACACATACTATGGCATTATTTTTCACTTATTTTCTAAAGAAAATTTACCTTTTAATT
>NW_010369740.1:0-209 GCF_000414095.1 Morus notabilis | reverse complement strand
ACCCTGAACCCTGAACCCTGAACCCTGAACTGTAAACCGTAAACCCCAACCCGCAAACCCCCAACCCCAAACCCTAAACCCTGAATCCTGAACCCCGAACCCTGAACCCTAATCCCTGAACCCTAAACCCTGAACCCTGAGCCTTGAGCCCTAAGCCCTGAACCCTGAACCCTAACACCTAAACACTAAACCCTAAACCCCAAACTGCA
>NW_010369739.1:0-209 GCF_000414095.1 Morus notabilis | reverse complement strand
GTGGAGCCAAGCTCTATGTCGAAATCTACGCCATCCAAAACGGCATCACCTAAGGGACGTGAGAAAGACTTACCACCCAAGAAGTTGTTCCACAAGTAATCCGCTACATTCTTTGCATCTACAGTAGATGATAAAGAATAGGTTCCGATGCCTCCTCCAATGGAGAGCATCACCTTGATTCCTCGGCTTTGGCAGCTTCTTATGCCGTC
>NW_010369738.1:0-209 GCF_000414095.1 Morus notabilis | reverse complement strand
TTTTTCTTTCGATCTTCATTGTCTTCTCTTTTCAGAGAAGGAGTATGGCTGGCGGCAGCCTTGGCCGCCAGCACTGAGGAATCAAAGGCGCAGCCGTTGGCCCGCACTGACAGGATAGCCGTGGTGGGGTAAGAAACAGCGGCGGCCATGGCTGCCGCATAAAAAAAATTTTTTTGTTGCCGACTGCAAGCTTGCCGCCGTCGGCGTCT
>NW_010369737.1:0-209 GCF_000414095.1 Morus notabilis | reverse complement strand
CTCATGTAATTTATATCATATCAAATGTTATCTTTACACATATTTTTTTTAAATAAATTTAAAAATCTTTAAATAGTTGTATAAATAATAAACTCTTAAGTATCATTTACATGACAATACATGGAGAACACGTTATAAAACTACTAGTAAAAAAAAAAAAAAAGAGAAGAAAATTAACAAGCATAGATTCCTAAATTTTCAATTCATCC
>NW_010369736.1:0-209 GCF_000414095.1 Morus notabilis | reverse complement strand
CGTTCCATTCTTATAGTACCGCGTTGTTCTTTGTTGATAAGCGGTGAGCTGTAGTTGAGAATTGAGCCTTTTTTCTTCCAAGAGGTCGAGCCCTCCATTCACTGCTTTCGTATTGGCACCGTCGCTATGCGCGATAGTTCTTAATGTCGGCGTTGTGATATTGATGGGAAGTACTGCCTCGGCTGTTGGGAATAGTGTCCTAGAAGCAT
>NW_010369735.1:0-209 GCF_000414095.1 Morus notabilis | reverse complement strand
ACGTGAAGCAACGCAAAACGCGAGATTACTCATAAAGAGAGTATGTACAATCCTAACTCCTAAATACTATTATCCCTTGCAATGAAAATGAAAATTATTTCAGAATCTAAAAGTACAAATAAACGAACAACTTGCCAGTTAAATATTAAAATAACAACATTGAAGTCACTTAACTCCGACGTGCTAAAACTGATATCTCCTATATCTGT
>NW_010369734.1:0-209 GCF_000414095.1 Morus notabilis | reverse complement strand
CCAGATGTATGACTATGACCTAATATTAGGTATGGATTTCCTGGGGAAACAACGCGTCTATTGAGTACCGAAGATGTAAGGTCATATTTAGCCCCGTAGGAGAGACTCAATTCGAATTCGTTGGCGAACTGAGAAAGAGGACGAAGTTATTTCTGTCAGCAATGAAGGCCCAAAAGATGCTAGCTAGTGGTTGCACCGGTTTCTTAGCC
>NW_010369733.1:0-209 GCF_000414095.1 Morus notabilis | reverse complement strand
GCTTTTGTCTTCTAAATATTAAATTTGAAACATATGTGCATCAATTTTATGTCTACATGCAACTTTATTGACATTCTATGTACAATGTGCTTACACTAATTTTTGAGATTCTATGTACATGGATATAAAATTTATTACATACATGATAACTTTTGAAATTCTATATGTAAATATATTAATTTTGATTACATCTACTATTTTTTTTTTTT
>NW_010369732.1:0-209 GCF_000414095.1 Morus notabilis | reverse complement strand
CCATAAAGTTAGCGGGTTTGAGTTTACTATAAATGAGTTTGAGTCATAATCGGATTGACACGATTAATAAATGAGTTGGGTTATGGTTGACCTCTTAACACGAAGTGACACGAATTAATACGATTAACTATATGCATTATCTGTAATCTAATTATATGTGATATAACATGAAAGTTTATACGACATATAGGTAAAATTCATTTATATTT
>NW_010369731.1:0-208 GCF_000414095.1 Morus notabilis | reverse complement strand
GCGAAAACTTTTGGTGTCCTAAAGGGGCCCATCGGGTGTTAGATCGAAGCTCTCATCGCGCCCTACAACCGCCACAGGAACGGCGGCAACTTTTGGTATTGAAATGGGGCCCATTATCTGTTTAATTGAAGCTTTCTTCATGATCTACAAATACCATGGGAACGGCGGAACTTTTGGTGTCGTAACGGGGCCTATCAGCCGTTAGATC
>NW_010369730.1:0-209 GCF_000414095.1 Morus notabilis | reverse complement strand
AGAGATATTGAATGAATATATTACGCATAATGAGATTATGTGGAACATGGACATACACACAATATGAATTTCTGATAATTTTAATTAAATATACGAGTTTACCAATTGTCGTATATAGAATAATCTTAATCTTGAGTTATTAGCAGACTCTTATTTGTGAATTTATGTCTTTTGATTTACGCAGTATGGATTCCGAGATGCTGAGTCCT
>NW_010369729.1:0-209 GCF_000414095.1 Morus notabilis | reverse complement strand
GATTGTTCAGTAGATAATTAGCCAAAGAGGTTGGTACTATTCATTTTTTTATTATTTTTTAATTATTATTATTATTATTTTTTTTTTGGCACGTTTTAAAAAAAGAAAAATTTTTTTTTTCACTTTACTGCTGGGGGCATTCCGAGAACCAAAAAAAAAGAAAAAAAAAGTTTTTTTTTTTCACTTTGACTTTTTGTTTATTTATATTT
>NW_010369728.1:0-209 GCF_000414095.1 Morus notabilis | reverse complement strand
ATTATTTTTATCATTTGTATTTTACTTGATGCTATAAAACTTTTTTTTTTTTTTGTTTAAGTTTCTTCATTCTTTGTATAGTAATAGAGAAGCAAAGATATAGAATTTGAGGAAGCACTTCCTAATAAGCTCTTTTGATGGATTGGATAATATAAGGCTTGATCACTTTTTAAGAATCTATTAAATATAGGTATTATTATTTATTAGAG
>NW_010369727.1:0-208 GCF_000414095.1 Morus notabilis | reverse complement strand
GAAGGACTTGGGCCCAGGCCTGGCCCTGGCCCTTATAGACTAGGCTCGCGGGCCTGGACCGAGCCTAAGATTTTCTCCTTAGGCCCGGCCCTGGGACTGCCCTGTACTGTGCAGAGTCGTGCTAGGCACGACCTAGGCCCGCCACGGGCCTGGGGTCGAACGTGCCGTGCCGACCTGACACATCACGTTTGACAACTCTATATCCGGG
>NW_010369726.1:0-209 GCF_000414095.1 Morus notabilis | reverse complement strand
AATTTTTTTTTCTTTCTTTCTTTCTTTCTTAATCCTCAATGGTGGAATCTGAACAAACCTCCACAACCAGTGGTACCTCATCCACTGCTCTTCCATCCTTGAATAATCTAATCCCATCTGAAGGCAGCCTTATCCCTGTGACCGGTCATAAACTCATTGGTCATAACTACCTTCAATGGTCTCAGTCCGTCATGATGTTTATTTGTGGC
>NW_010369725.1:0-208 GCF_000414095.1 Morus notabilis | reverse complement strand
ACGAGCCTACCGTTTCCATGACCTTCCAGGTAAACGACTCGCCTTTCTGCGGTAAAGAAGGCAAGTTCGTGACGTCCCGTAACATCAAGGAACGTCTGGACAAAGAGCTGCTGTACAACGTTGCACTGCGCGTTGAAGAAGGCGATACCGCTGACAAGTTCAAGGTTTCCGGCCGTGGTGAGCTGCACCTCTCGGTACTGATCGAAAC
>NW_010369724.1:0-208 GCF_000414095.1 Morus notabilis | reverse complement strand
GGAAGAGAGCTTTGATCTGACGGATTATGGGACCCGTTACGACATAAAGGTTGTCGCCGTTCCTGTGCCACTTGTAGATCGCGAAGAGAGCTTCGATCTAACGGCTGATGGTGCCCGTAACGACACCAAAATTTGTTGACCATTCCGGGGCCGTTGTACAGCACGAAGAGAGCTTCTATCTAACGGCTGATGGGCCTCGTTTCAACAC
>NW_010369723.1:0-208 GCF_000414095.1 Morus notabilis | reverse complement strand
GTATTTAATATTCATAAAGCTAATGCGTATTGAATGTTTCCATCAAATGCTGATTGCGCTTCTCTCCTAATGGTTATGGTTATTATAAGCACAGACAATTAATGGTATTGAATTAGGACATGCATATTTTACAAGTGATATTTAAAAAAACAACAGACCATTTGCGTGATTAATCTAGTGATTTTTATGTAAACATGTGATATATATA
>NW_010369722.1:0-208 GCF_000414095.1 Morus notabilis | reverse complement strand
GAAAATAAGCTTTTCTTGGCCCCAAAAATAGGGTCACCAAGCTCTGCCCAGTGAAGATTGTAGGGCTTGAAAAGATCTTTGATTTGATATATTATACGTCCCGTAACGATTCCTAGATCAAAAGTTATAGTAGTTTTCGTGAGGTTCCTTCTTTTCCCGATTTTTTTTTTGACTTTGTAAAACCCTAGTTGAATTCGAATTCAGCAAT
>NW_010369721.1:0-208 GCF_000414095.1 Morus notabilis | reverse complement strand
AGAGTGTGCAGCTGGCAGCCCAGATTCGGGAATTGGACCCTGAATGGACTTGAGGTTTTCTAAAATCCTCGTAATGCGTGTTGACAGACTCGGAAGAGTTTCGGACCCCGACGAAGGTGAAATCTGATCCGAAGATGAAAAACGAAGCCAAAGAATGAGGAGTTCAAAAATCGAAGACCCGTTGATGTAACGGAAGAAAATAATTATT
>NW_010369720.1:0-208 GCF_000414095.1 Morus notabilis | reverse complement strand
GACTGCCGTCCACAACTTGCCGGTGGTGGGTTCCCAGTCCATGCCGTTCGGGTTACGCAAGCCAGAGGCGAAAATCCGGTGCGTGCCGGTAGCCGCGTCAACTTCCCAGATGGCTGCGCGGCCTTCTTCGGCCTGCATGCCGTTTTCCGCCACATTACTGTTGGAGCCGACGGTTACGTACAGCTTGCGCCCGTCCTTGCTGGCAATG
>NW_010369719.1:0-208 GCF_000414095.1 Morus notabilis | reverse complement strand
TTATACAACCAAAGCATTACATGAGATCGATTTGATTGAGACAATAATCAATTGAATGGTACTTTAGGAATTAAAATATTCTTTGTGGCTTAGTGCTTGAAACGGCTGCTAAAGAATTTTTACAGCAATTTATTTTTTAGGTTCTGTTTATTTTACTGTTTTAAGTTTAAAATTTAAATTTTATTACAGTAAAAAATTTTAAAAAATA
>NW_010369718.1:0-208 GCF_000414095.1 Morus notabilis | reverse complement strand
AAAAAAAAAAAAAAAAGTAAATTAGGCTACGTACACCCGGAAAGTCTAATTATTTATCCGTATTACTTTGATCAGAAAAATAAGCTTAAATTTTTCACAAAAATAATATGTTTAAATTCCAACTGTATTTCTCTAATTCACCCACACCTCAAACTGCTACAGCATATTGGGCTTATTGTCCCAAGGCCCAATTCATGTGACGTGAAAG
>NW_010369717.1:0-208 GCF_000414095.1 Morus notabilis | reverse complement strand
ATTCTATTAAAAAAATATATAATTATTAATTAATTAATAAAAAATAAAAGGATACAATGTTACTTAATTATTTAGAATGACATAAATAATAAATATATTTAAAATTATGATAAATTATATACTTTTTTCTTTAAAAAAGTTAAAAAGAATTGCAAAAACAAAAAATATGAATTTTGAAGGAAAAAAAGTATAAAAAAAGAAAAAATCA
>NW_010369716.1:0-208 GCF_000414095.1 Morus notabilis | reverse complement strand
ATAATATAATATATAATAATATTACAATATAATATATATAATATAATATAATAGAATAATACAATAATATGATATGATATAATATAGTTGTAATATTATAACAAATAATATCATAACTATATTAATTATTCTAATAATATTATTTTATTATATAATATGATAAAAATAATTATATTATATTATATTAATATAATTATGGTATATTATA
>NW_010369715.1:0-208 GCF_000414095.1 Morus notabilis | reverse complement strand
AAGACAAAGAAAGAGCTTCAATAAACCTCGTTACTCGTGAACCTAAAAGCCATTATAATACTAAAGCCTCGTTCATTTCACCATTCAAGTTTTCAATTTTAAATTTTTATACTCTCAGAAAATGTAAAATCTAACATTTTTTACGGGTAAAGCTCTCAGAAAATATCACATTTCAGCTTGAATTGAAAGCTAAATAAACGAGAACTAA
>NW_010369714.1:0-208 GCF_000414095.1 Morus notabilis | reverse complement strand
TTTTTTTTTTTTCCTGAAAGCACGCTTCTTACTTAGTACTAGCGATTAGCCAACTTTTAAAGGGGAAAAGAAAATGATTGCCAAAACTTTGCATGCCTAACTATCTTTCTTCTTTTTGCTAATGAGCCTAACTATCTATCTAGCCATTCAATTGAGCCATCATTCCTTTGCTTGAAAAATTCCTCTTGACAAATCACTCTTAGCTCCA
>NW_010369713.1:0-208 GCF_000414095.1 Morus notabilis | reverse complement strand
TCTTCTAACTGTATTCCTCTGGTTGCAGTCAACTAAGGTTTTGACAGATGATCAAATAAAAGCCGTTCTTTCTGAAGATCACAAAGAAACTACAGAGGAAACTTATGATATTTATCTTCTTCCCCCAGGCGAAGATCCCGAAGCATGTCAGTCCTATCTACGGATGAGGAACAGAGATGGCAAATACAATCTCATGTTTGAGGTGGAT
>NW_010369712.1:0-208 GCF_000414095.1 Morus notabilis | reverse complement strand
TGAAGACGGCAATAACTTTTGATCCAGAAAACTTTGCTGGGCCAATAATATACCAAATCGAAACCCTTTTAGAGCTCTACAAACCTGGTAGTGCGTAGCCCGCCAACCCAATTTCTTGGGCCAAAGTTCACTTGTTTTCATCTGTTTTGGAGGAAAAAAAATCAGAGAACTGTGAGTGAAGATGGCCATAACTTTTGATGCAGAAATC
>NW_010369711.1:0-208 GCF_000414095.1 Morus notabilis | reverse complement strand
CTGTTGATATTCTCGTTACTCTTTCATGGTGCTTTGTCCTAATCTACTCCAGTTTTAAAATTACAATAATTCTAATTCCCGAATAAAATTATAAATAATTTAAAAAATAAAGTTAATCGATCAATGGAATCACATAATTAATGACTAAATCCATCATCGTTACATTTATCAACATGAATAAATATAAATATCCATAAATACAAGTGTC
>NW_010369710.1:0-208 GCF_000414095.1 Morus notabilis | reverse complement strand
AAAAAAAAAAACTCACTATAGAAACTTTAATTACTCATGATATCTGCTTGACTGTCTCTCTCTTCAGCAAAGCAGCATCCAAGAATTCGTCCAATGCTTTGACAGAAGACCCCTTGAAACCACTCTCAGCTTTCATGGCATTCCTCATAATCTCCCTAACCTCGTAAACCTTCCTCCTGATTCCATTTTCCCTCTCTGATCCAACATT
>NW_010369709.1:0-208 GCF_000414095.1 Morus notabilis | reverse complement strand
CGCTGCTGATCGATGACATTCAGTTTTTTGCGCGCAAGGAACGCTCTCAGGAAGAGTTCTTCCACACGTTTAACGCGCTGCTTGAAGGCGGTCAGCAAGTCATCCTGACCAGCGACCGTTACCCGAAAGAGATCGAAGGCCTTGAAGAGCGACTCAAGTCGCGCTTTGGCTGGGGCTTGACCGTGGCGGTCGAGCCGCCCGAGCTTGA
>NW_010369708.1:0-208 GCF_000414095.1 Morus notabilis | reverse complement strand
TGGTTGAATATAGCAAATTAAACAGCGAGACGAGAACGGGGCGAAAACAGAAAAAAAAAAAAAACTAATCAGAAGAAATGCTCAACCAAATGGAACGGAAAACCATCAAACATTTTTGGCAAGGGGCATACCTCGGTGAGAAAACGGCGAGATGGGAATGGGACAGATCGGGCAACGAGAGACCGGAGGAGCTCAGGCGAACGGAGGA
>NW_010369707.1:0-208 GCF_000414095.1 Morus notabilis | reverse complement strand
CTATGTCCATATCATGAACAAACCTATTTCATTGTGTTGCACAAAATTGCGGATATTGTAAATTCATTGTATGTTACTATATGAAAGATGCATCCTGAATCTTATATGTTTCTTTGATTGTGCTTATGGACTTGGATTAGTAGTAGAATTTTTATATGCGAAAAAGATAAAGTCAAAGTCAAAGTCAACAAAAGTCAAACATTTGAAT
>NW_010369706.1:0-208 GCF_000414095.1 Morus notabilis | reverse complement strand
CTAATGCCAAAAACATGGAGGAAAGATAAATGATGAGAACAAAATGGCTATGAAAAAAGAAAATAAGCACCACATTGGAGAATGCTAACTTGAACAAGATTGTGAGGGACAAGTCACTATCACCAATGATTATGAGGTACAAGATTGTGAGTAGAAAAGCATTCAAGTAATACATTCCTTCACACACAAAAAAATTCATTTTTGTTTC
>NW_010369705.1:0-208 GCF_000414095.1 Morus notabilis | reverse complement strand
TATTTTTGTTTTTTTAAAAAACTTTCGCCAAACGCGTTTTCAATTTTTTGCTTTGAAAAACGTAAAAAATGAGATTAAAAACGGTAACAAAACAGGACCATATTGGTTCTGTTTGTATGTTAACCACCAAATTGGCCAATAATAAACTTTGAAGATGCGGGTTTGGGAAATGGGATCCACTGTGTGAAATATCAGAGTGCTGGAGACA
>NW_010369704.1:0-208 GCF_000414095.1 Morus notabilis | reverse complement strand
CTTTATTTTTTTTGACACCCACTATTTAATTTTAATTCGTTACTTTAATTATTGACTTATTTTTTTTCTGGCCACAAGAGACATGACATAAGGACAAAATACCAAAAAACTTCAAATAAGAATAAGCAAAAATAAAATGAAAAAATGAAACAAGAAAAGAAAACAATCCAACTTTATAAAATACTAGTGAAAGTAGACACATGGCATG
>NW_010369703.1:0-208 GCF_000414095.1 Morus notabilis | reverse complement strand
AAAAAAATGTTAGAGCCCGTGCAGGTGTGTGGGGAAACGTGAGAAAAAATAAAATAAAAAATAAAAATAAAAACTTTGTGCAGGCGAGAGAAGAAAAAAAAAATATATATATATATATAAAGGTGCAGGTGTGTGGGAAAACGTGAGAAGAAAGAAAGCAAAAAAGGTGCACAGGTATGTGTGCAAAGAAGTGAGAGAAAGAAAAATA
>NW_010369702.1:0-208 GCF_000414095.1 Morus notabilis | reverse complement strand
ACACAGAGAGGATATACATGCAAAAGAAAAACAAAATAAATTAAATAAGGGGTTATTTGGTTGGATGATTTATATCTGAATTATAGTTCGTTATAATATTTTTTCTTATAAAAAATACACGTAAATTGAAAATGATTCTAATTAAAAATAAATAAAATTAAGGGAGAAAGAGAAAAATAGGCCAAGATTTGAGATGAATTAAAATTAA
>NW_010369701.1:0-208 GCF_000414095.1 Morus notabilis | reverse complement strand
CCAAAAATCAACTATACTACCATATAAAGTAGCAAGTTTTTAGACTCTAAATTTTAAGGTTAATCCCATAAATAATTCTCGAAATTACTCTCAATTCCATTTTGATTATTGATTTTTAAAATATTTCACAGTTAATCGCAAATCTATTATTTCGGTTTTGATCATTCCAATAATTAAGTAGTACTATTTGAAGGAATATGTGAAAATT
>NW_010369700.1:0-208 GCF_000414095.1 Morus notabilis | reverse complement strand
CTTGTAAAAAACAATAAAAACAAGAAGTGGAGGAGGCCTAAATGAAAACTTTTCTGATCAAGAATTCAATTAACCAACTTACTGATTTTTTTCTATACAACCTCAGGGACAAGAAAATGTTCAAGAGCTCAGAAGTAAAATAGACTGACAGAGCAGTGAATTTTTCTCAAGAATATCTGTGTACGAGATTGAATATTAAATGAAATTC
>NW_010369699.1:0-208 GCF_000414095.1 Morus notabilis | reverse complement strand
AAATCAACTTGGAAATAACTCAGTTCACAAAGGAACAAGTAGACCATCTATACAAACTCTTTCAATCTCCTCAATTTTCAAATTCTTCTTGTTCTTTAGCTCAAAAGGGTAATTATCTTATTACAGCTCTCTCTAGTATAAAATCTAATCTGTTTTGTTCATGGATTATTGACTCTGGAGCCACAGATCACATGACTGGCTCTTCAAA
>NW_010369698.1:0-208 GCF_000414095.1 Morus notabilis | reverse complement strand
CGGACGGCCACCGGTTCGCTCGTGGGCTCTCATGAAATAATTGATGCGGCAACGGTTCTTGCCGAATGACTTTGAGCAGACTTTGTTTCGGCAATACCAGCGCTGTTCACAGCGGGGCCGAAGCATAGGAGAGTACACTGAAGAGTATTACCGACTTAACGCTCGCAACAATCTCTCAGAGTCAGAGGACCAGCAAATCGCTAGGTAC
>NW_010369697.1:0-208 GCF_000414095.1 Morus notabilis | reverse complement strand
TAAGCTCTAATTAAAAAAATAGAGTAAAACCATTTAGTTATGTATTTATTTACAAGGAGCTTTCTATTTATAAAATTAAAAAATATGTATATACACATATATGAAATTATGATACGAATTGACGGTTGAGATCTCATATTCACTCTTTTAATTTATTTTCTAACTTAAATTAATTTCTATTTCTATATTCTAAATTCTAAAATACAAT
>NW_010369696.1:0-208 GCF_000414095.1 Morus notabilis | reverse complement strand
AATGAGGAGTGACCAATATCAGGCAGCTTCACAGCACACTCTAAAAATGCCACTTAGGCATAATCAATAACAATATAAATTACTAATATATATATTAGCTTAGAAGAAAAAAGACTTTTACAGCGCGCAACCATAAGAATACGGTCTTAAAAAATCAGCCTGAAGCGCTGTGCGCGATTTGAAGAGGATCTTCCATGCACCGTAATCA
>NW_010369695.1:0-208 GCF_000414095.1 Morus notabilis | reverse complement strand
AAATAAGAAGAAAAATAACTCTATTTTATAGAGTTATTACCCTACCAAAAAAAGTCAAAATATTATTTTTAGTGAGCAGAACAAAAGAAATAAAAGGTTGGCCATTTTTTTTATAATCATAAAACATTCTTATTTCTAAGTTATATGTTTAATTGTACTCGTCGTCGTTAGAACACCGATATAGAAATAATGGTAGACAAATTTTCCA
>NW_010369694.1:0-208 GCF_000414095.1 Morus notabilis | reverse complement strand
CAGATTTGGGCGAAGGCTTCCAGTCGACTTACATCGATAACCTGACCGTGCAACTGGACGGCCTGGATGATCGCGCTGACAAGACCATCGCGACCCTGACCTTCAGCGGCGTATCCAAGACTTCGCGCTTTGATCAGGGCGAAGTGTTCAGCGAAAGCTGGAACATGGAACGCGCCCAGGGCGACAATCAGCCTTGGCTGGTTGCCGG
>NW_010369693.1:0-208 GCF_000414095.1 Morus notabilis | reverse complement strand
CATTATTCTTTGCTTATATAATTCAAAATAGAATTTTTACCTTTCCGTACAGGGGCGGAAAGAAAAAAGCAAAAAGAAAAAGAAAAACGTAGGATTGCAACAACATTAAATACAGTACAGCTAGCTATCGCTCGAAAAGGAAAAACTTGTTTTTGCGCGCAGCTAGCTATCGATCGAAAACACAGTACAAGTCAATCACTACTGTAAC
>NW_010369692.1:0-208 GCF_000414095.1 Morus notabilis | reverse complement strand
GGGAGACGCTTGATGGCGTGAGTGCTCATTTTACGCTCTCGTCCACTGAGCGATCGGACACATCGATCCAGATGGTTTTGATTTCTGTGTACTGGTCGTGAGCAAACACTGATTTGTCTCGGCCGCCGAAACCAGACTCTTTGAAACCGCCAAACGGCGTCGAAGCATCACCCTCACCAAAGCAATTGACGGTGACTATGCCTGCGCG
>NW_010369691.1:0-208 GCF_000414095.1 Morus notabilis | reverse complement strand
AAATTAAATGTCAATTTTAGTTAAAAACCTAACGGAGATGGTTTTTTTTGTTAATATTTTATTATTCAGGGTGAACAGATATTATGTTTTAAATATCATGGGTAAAGTGTTACGGGAGGTATAATTAGTATTTTGCGATTTAAACTAATGTAATATTTGATTAGCAAAAAAACTAAAATGTGATTTAAACTAATCTAATATTTGATTA
>NW_010369690.1:0-208 GCF_000414095.1 Morus notabilis | reverse complement strand
GGTAATACCGCGTACATATAGAATTGAGATTTTCTTCAAGCCTGTCATAGTACGAGAGCCTTTTTACCACTGGGGGACGCCTTTAATAAGATTCATTTTTCATTCTAGTATTTTAAGGGGGCGTTTGGTATGCGGGAATCAGTAGGAATCATATTTCTAAGAAAGTGATGGAGGGTAATATGATTCCTAAGAATAATACATTACTGTG
>NW_010369689.1:0-208 GCF_000414095.1 Morus notabilis | reverse complement strand
AGTAGAAATGAATGTAAAAAAAGATATATGAGAGATTTTTAGACTATGGGGTCCACATCTTTTTTATCTTTCCAAATACAGTTGGATTTTAGAAGGGTAAATATATTGTTCATGTTGCTTTATCATGAAGTACAATTTTATTTTTTTATATTTTTTTATAAATATTATTTGTGAGTATAAAATAATTTATGAGTAAGATTTTTTTTTT
>NW_010369688.1:0-208 GCF_000414095.1 Morus notabilis | reverse complement strand
GTAAAAGTTCAGGCTTATGCACTCTTATTAAGCTGACTAAAAAACCCTCTATATTCTAGTTACAACCTAATATTAATCTTTCACTTTATTATTAGTTGTAAGAAGATGCAATTAGAGTGTTCTTCTTTATAATAGTAATCCTAATTGTAAGGTCATTTGTTTGCATAGCCTTTTTTTTAACGAAAAAGATCTCACTCCTAGAGATCTT
>NW_010369687.1:0-208 GCF_000414095.1 Morus notabilis | reverse complement strand
GTAAAACCTTTAACTACTAACCGAGCTTTATATCTTTCCACTGACCCATTTGAGTTGTATTTTACTGTGAAGACCCATTTACAACCCATTGGACATTTTCCTTTGGGTAGATATACAATTGCCCATGTACCATTCTTTTTCAAAGCTTCCATTTCTTCTAAAACTGCCTTCCTCCACTGTGGCTTTTCAAGTGCCTCATGTATACTTC
>NW_010369686.1:0-208 GCF_000414095.1 Morus notabilis | reverse complement strand
TACAATTTTCTCACTTTATCTCTCTACTAAAAATCTCTTACACCCTTACTTATCTCTCTCTCTCAAAAAGAGACTTTTTCTCTGCACTTTTCTTTGAATACATTTAAAATTTTACACAAAATATTTATTTATAAATTCTTAATAAACCATAAAATAACATTTGCGTGAAAACCGTAACTCACCTAAAAAGACACAAAATATTAACTTT
>NW_010369685.1:0-208 GCF_000414095.1 Morus notabilis | reverse complement strand
AAGGTGACACTATTCACGGCACCACACACTTGAGAAGACACTCTAAAAATTGTCTTCAAAAGCTTAGCCAATCCGGCAGATCCGAACTCTGCCAAACACAATTATCTTTTAATCGCGCAACCGGTGGTCTAACTACTTAGAAATACGATCCGCAAGTAGATTGTATGGAAGTTGCACGAATGATAGCTACTTTAGATCAACCACTTAG
>NW_010369684.1:0-208 GCF_000414095.1 Morus notabilis | reverse complement strand
TACAATTTTCTCACTTTATCTCTCTACTAAAAATCTCTTACACCCTTACGTATCTCTCTCTCTCAAAAAGAGACTTTTTCTCTGCACTTTTCTTTGAACACATTTAAAATTTTACACAAAATATTTATTTATAAATTCTTAATAAACCATAAAATAACCTTTGCGTGAAAACCGTAACTCACCTAAAAAGACACAAAATATTAACTTT
>NW_010369683.1:0-208 GCF_000414095.1 Morus notabilis | reverse complement strand
ATCCAGAAGTGGCGGCCTTACCTTCTGGGACGGCGGTTCATTGTTCGGACTGATCAGAGTAGCTTGAAGAATTTACTGGAGCAGTGGTTGGTAAGCTCGGAGCACCAACGATGGCTTTCCAAGCTTCTTGGGTACAACTTTGAGATTCAATACCGTTCGGGGACTAGGAATAAGGCTGCTGACGGACTTTCTCAGATTACTCCAGTTT
>NW_010369682.1:0-208 GCF_000414095.1 Morus notabilis | reverse complement strand
TCACGAAAGCGATGACACGAACGAAAAAAACAAACCAAAAAACAGAGAAGAAAAACAGCTTTCAGTTCTTTGGGAAAATGGCGTTTGCTGTTACTTCTTCTTCATCTACTGCAATTTCTGGTCCTCCTTGTCCTCTTTCTAGTGCCTCTTCTAAGCCTAAAGGTACTTTCTTTGTTCCCTTAATCTGTGTTATGTGCGTTTGATTCTG
>NW_010369681.1:0-208 GCF_000414095.1 Morus notabilis | reverse complement strand
TCCATACAATTTAGTTTCTAATTTGCTCCACTAAAAATTGTGTTCCTTTTAATTCTGCTCTGTGTAAATTTTTTATTTTTAATTTTTTTTTGTCAAATTAAACGCTTAAAGAAATACCAAGTCAATAAAAAAATTGAAGAAATTTTAAATCTTTATATAAAAAAAACATACAACACGTTAAATACACGTGCCTAGCAAATAGTTTCAA
>NW_010369680.1:0-208 GCF_000414095.1 Morus notabilis | reverse complement strand
AAACATAATATTTTGCACTTTACGAAATATTTGTTGGTCCGACCAGTTAAAAGAAACTCTATTACGCAACTAAATTAGGATCATTTCAGAGTTCTAAATTTAGTTTTTGGATGAAAGTAATCATAACTCCACAGAAATGATACATGTTTGCTTCCTGTACCTTCTACTTACTCAGCCACAATATTCCTTTGTTAATCACTTTTGCACG
>NW_010369679.1:0-208 GCF_000414095.1 Morus notabilis | reverse complement strand
CTTCAATACAAGCTTCCTAGTTGTGGGGAGGCTCATCATGCGCTCCGAGATATTTATAGCTGCCTTATTGTCACAATAACTCCAACCTTCAGATCATCTAACAACATTTTCAGCCACAAACCCTCACAAATCCCGTGAGCTACTGATCTCAATTCCGCCTCTGTACTACTTCTAGCAACAACTACTTGTTTCTTACTCCTCCAAGTTA
>NW_010369678.1:0-208 GCF_000414095.1 Morus notabilis | reverse complement strand
AGTAAAAAGCTCTCACATAATATCACATCTCAACTCGAATTAAAAACTCAAATTAGCAAACTAAACGGGCCCAATATATGATTTTAAATTCTAATATGATTTTGAGGTGATCTAACCGAAAAAAATTGTATTACTATTAGGATGATTTTATTATATCCTACCAGCGAATTGCCAAAATAAAAATGAAGACATAAATATATAATAAATG
>NW_010369677.1:0-208 GCF_000414095.1 Morus notabilis | reverse complement strand
ATTTAAGGTGATTCAAACTCCTGATTTTGAATCATGATTTTAAAATCATAATTTGAACTCAAAATTATAAATAATAATTTTAATTTTAAAATCACGATTAGAATCACTCTGATTTAAATCTTCGTACCACACGATATGTTTCGAACCTGTTAATCGAAAGGGCCCTAAATTTTCTAATATAATATAATATATAATCTAATCTATACTA
>NW_010369676.1:0-208 GCF_000414095.1 Morus notabilis | reverse complement strand
TGGTTGAATATTATCGTAATTAACAGTCCTAATCATTTAAATCAAATCCTATACGCAATTTAAATCTTATAATTATTAACCAGATAAGAAGGATAAAAAGTACTTTTGCAGTTTTGGTAGCTAATGTGTTTCTGCTTAACTGATAAGAACATGCAGCTTCAAGCTCCATGGAGAGAAACTGAATAATTTCAATTGGAAAAAAAAAAAA
>NW_010369675.1:0-208 GCF_000414095.1 Morus notabilis | reverse complement strand
AGGCAAATGCCATCAGCACCGGCCTCTGTATAAGCCTGGATACGACTTCTCACGTGTTCGACCGATAAGGTGCTGGCGTTGGTTCGAGCAATGATCACAAGTTCAGGATCAATTCGAGATTCAATCGCCGCCTTGACCTTGCCACTGCCCTCTTCAATCGAAATAAGGTCAGTGGATTTGCAGCCAAACTGAGCGGGCAACAGGGTGT
>NW_010369674.1:0-208 GCF_000414095.1 Morus notabilis | reverse complement strand
TGTGCACAAGAACAGGGATGGTAGTTCTGTTTCTTTATTCTATTGGTAGCAAACAAATATTGAGTATTGCTTCTTAGGTTTGTTTATTAGTTGAAGTTTTTGTCTTGATAATGATTTACCCGTGTTTATTGATTGTTTTGATGGTAATGTCAATTCGTGTTTATTGATTGTTTTGATGGTAAAATCAGTTCGTGATCTTGTTTTTCAC
>NW_010369673.1:0-208 GCF_000414095.1 Morus notabilis | reverse complement strand
ATCCAGAAGTGGCGGCCTTACCTTCTGGGACGGCGGTTCATTGTTCGGATTGATCAGAGTAGCTTGAAGTATTTACTCGAGCAGTGGTTGGTAAGCTCGGAGCACCAACGATGGCTTTCCAAGCTTCTTGGGTACGACTTTGAGATTCAATACCGTTCAGGGACTAGGAATAAGGCTGCTGACGGACTTTCTCAGATTACTCCAGTTT
>NW_010369672.1:0-208 GCF_000414095.1 Morus notabilis | reverse complement strand
GAACAACCCGCAAACCCACCCCGTACCGCCCCAACCCAACCCAAAAAAAACAACCCGCAACATTTTTTTTTATTTTCGGCCCATTATACCTCTGGCCCGAAGTGTTTGGGGCGGATTGTGGGTTGGGCCCGTAACAACCTGCAACCCCCAACTCAACCTGCACACATTACATCCCCAGGCTTAGTTTGGGTTTGGCCCATTAATATTA
>NW_010369671.1:0-208 GCF_000414095.1 Morus notabilis | reverse complement strand
TCCTCATCGATAGCAGAAGCACTCATAATTTTGTGAAACCTGCGTTGGCCGAACGCCTTGGTCTGGCCATTCAACCTACTGCCAAATTTCGTGTATATTTTGGCAATGGTGATTATTTGTTATGCCAATATGTGTGCCCTCAAGTGGCTTTACTCCTCCAGGGTAATGAATTTGTCTTGGACTTGTTTTTCTTACCTATTGAAGGCCC
>NW_010369670.1:0-208 GCF_000414095.1 Morus notabilis | reverse complement strand
CCAAACACTCATATATTTTACAGCACAATTGATTTTTACTTCAACACAGATAAAAATATTTTTTTTAAAATCTACAGCATTATCAAACCAGCTCTAAGAACAATACTAAAGAGCTACTTACACTAAACTGCCGAAAACGAAACTACAAAAAAAAATAATAATAATAATAATAATAATAAAAAAAAGAAGAAGAAGTAGAAGTTTCAAA
>NW_010369669.1:0-208 GCF_000414095.1 Morus notabilis | reverse complement strand
CTCAGTCAGCATTTGTTGTTTCATCAATCTTCAAGAATATATCAGATCCTGATAGAGAGGTAGAGTCTCTTATGGGATTCATTTAGGCCTCATTCATTTTATCGATTCGAGTTTTTAATTTTAAATTTTTACAATTAAAAATTTTTAAAAAATATCAATTTTTTGTGCTACAGTTAAAAACTTTCAAAAAATATCACATTTTAATTCG
>NW_010369668.1:0-208 GCF_000414095.1 Morus notabilis | reverse complement strand
TATTTTAAATAATATATTAAATAATTAATATTCTCCCCGAACAATACACTAGTAATTAATATATTATATAAATATTTGCTATATATAAATATTATACGTACTAATTATCAGTAGTGCACGTAAGTAGTAAACTATTAAAATATTAATTATCATACACACATGTAAAAGATTAATTTATACATATATAAGAACGTAGTAATTACCATTA
>NW_010369667.1:0-208 GCF_000414095.1 Morus notabilis | reverse complement strand
GCCCTTTCACATCGTTATTTCTGTGAATTTGTAATAGAATGAGTTTAATCTGGTTGGAAAATTGACGTGCATATTGAATAATAATACAGTGCCAGCAATAAGAGGGAAGGACTATGGGAAGACGAAAATGCGGTATCCGGACTACACAGAAACGGAATCAGGTCTTCAGTATAAGGTCATCTATCTTCCATTGCCATTATTCCAAACG
>NW_010369666.1:0-208 GCF_000414095.1 Morus notabilis | reverse complement strand
TAATACTGCTAATAACATACACTCGATCGTTCAAATGATGTCTAGAGTCAGGACCTAAACCAATGTTGTTACTCTAGCTTGCTTTCAAAAGCTACTATCTAGCTCTTATATAGATATAAGTATCTCCATCCTAATCGAGGAGGCAAGTGAGAACGTATAATATCATGAACATTCACGAATAACAAAGTCACTTGTGCCAATTTTGGTG
>NW_010369665.1:0-208 GCF_000414095.1 Morus notabilis | reverse complement strand
TAAATTTAAATAAAATTATGAAAAAGTTAAAAAGTAAGTAGATTTAACGCTAAAAAAAAGTGTATCAAAAAATCTCTTTTTTAAAATTTAAGTAACGTTTATTTTACTGATTTTAGTTAAAAATTTGAGTTTTATTATAATAAAAAAACTTTTAAAAATGGCCACATTTAATTTTTTTACTATAATAAAATTTTTTTACATAAAATTA
>NW_010369663.1:0-208 GCF_000414095.1 Morus notabilis | reverse complement strand
TAATTTTTTTTTATTTTATATTAAATTAAAAAATTATTTTTATTTCTATTTTTTTTAATTATATAAAACACCATTTCTTTTTTACTTTTATTTTTTCTTTCTAAAAAAACATGAAAAATAAAATCAAAACTAACTCTAAACATGGCCATTATCTTCCAACGACAACCAATGACTGTAGCAGCGACACGAGACGGGCGGGAGACGATCA
>NW_010369662.1:0-208 GCF_000414095.1 Morus notabilis | reverse complement strand
AACTGCATGATGCGTTCAAGAGCAAGGGGGTCGAACTGGTGGTGGTTTATCAGCCGACTCGTGGCCTGGTAGATCGCAACAAACTGTTCCCGTCCGAGCGCGACAAGTTCGACTACGACACCGCCCTGGAAAACTACAAGGCGATGCTCGGCCGTTTCAGCAAGATGGGCTATTGGGTACCGGACTTGTCGCCGTTGACCAACGAGCA
>NW_010369661.1:0-208 GCF_000414095.1 Morus notabilis | reverse complement strand
TTCGGGATGAGGGAGGACACGTAGAGACGTTCTAATTAAGAAGAAAAATGATATTTATTTTATGTGTATAAATTCTCTAACCCTCGTAAAAAGTGAAACCCACTAGATTAAGGGTTATCACTTTTTGTTAATTTAAATTATAATTTAAATTTTTATTACAGTGTCTTTTTTCATAAAAATTATAATTTAATTTTTTTATAATATTTTT
>NW_010369660.1:0-208 GCF_000414095.1 Morus notabilis | reverse complement strand
TTTTTTTTTCTGCTTCAGCCATTCTTCAGCCCAGATACTTCAGCCTTCTTGCCAGCTGACCTCCTCCGTTCTTCTCGCTGGATTCGTTTTCTCTGGTTTCCTTCTCGCCTGAGATTTCTCCGTTGGGGCTCCTCCGGTTTCCTCCGTTCTTGCCATTCTCGTCTCGGCCTCTTCTCACCAAGGTATGGCTCTTCTCACCGAGTTATTC
>NW_010369659.1:0-208 GCF_000414095.1 Morus notabilis | reverse complement strand
GGTCCTGCAGGGCCTTTAGTAGGGGTGTCCCTGTGATGGTCCGGTAAGGCCATTAGTAGGGCCGGCCCTATGAAGGTCCTGCAAGGCCATTTGTAGGGTCGGCTCTACGAAGGTCCATTAGGCGGGATGGCCCTATGAAGGTCCTGCAGGGCCATTATGGGCGCCGGCCCTATAAAGGTCCTGCAGGGCCATAAGGGGGACCGGCCCT
>NW_010369658.1:0-208 GCF_000414095.1 Morus notabilis | reverse complement strand
AATCAGGGGACGAATCCCCCAAACAAACATTGTCATTTGTGTAATAACTTTTATGTTTTTTAACCACACAACTTATTACTATTTAACTGGTTTGTATTTTGAGTTTTTTAACTTTATTTATTAACTTACTATCTAATTGTTTTGTCTTTTTAATTTGTATTTTGGGTTTTTTGAACTGTTTAAATACCTTTTTTATACATTTTTTTTT
>NW_010369657.1:0-208 GCF_000414095.1 Morus notabilis | reverse complement strand
GCTCTTGGAGTTGGGCGAGAGTGACGTAGTTGGAGGGAAAAGAGGGACTCTTCTTCTTCTCCTCCATTTGAAGATCACCACCACCACCACTAAAAGGCCAAAGCGCTGATTTTCTGTCTAACACGGCAGAGGTTTCATCGTCTCAACATTTTGCGCAACAAGGCACCTAACTTCGCGATCAGGCAAAAACTGTGATTGGCGGGTTTTT
>NW_010369656.1:0-208 GCF_000414095.1 Morus notabilis | reverse complement strand
GGCTAAACTTGTTCTTCAACTTCCCATGACGTTAGTTCCAGCCTTTGTTGAGAACGGCAGTTGTTGTAAGCAAAACTCCCTCGCACATATTATAATGTGTTTTCTATTTCAGTTTCAAATAAAGGATGTGCAAACCATGGAAACCATGAAAAGATTAAAGAAAGAGTAGTGCTTCATTGATGGGTCGAAAAATTGGTTACAGAACCAC
>NW_010369655.1:0-208 GCF_000414095.1 Morus notabilis | reverse complement strand
CAATCAGCACACAGACGAACGCCGAGGGCATTGCTACGCGATAAGCATTCATCACGTTTGTCATGTAATGCTCGTTGATTCCGAACTCAGCCAAGGTAATGACCAGGCACATCAGAAAGGCCATGATTGACGACATGTACAGGGCAAAGAGGTAAGGTGCAGCACGCTTTGGAAAGCGTAAACCTAAAGTTTTTACAGTGACTCCAGC
>NW_010369654.1:0-208 GCF_000414095.1 Morus notabilis | reverse complement strand
TTCGTTCTTCGGCCAGGCGGCCTCTTTACGATCCACGAGCAGGGTTTCCTTGGCAGTGAAATCAAGCTTGTCGACACCCTTGTTCAACTCTGCCAGAGCGAAATCCAGACGCGACTTGATGCGGTCCAGGTAGCGCTTGTAGATGGTGAAACCAGGGTTCAGGTCGCCACTTTTCAGGAAGTCGTCGAACTGGGTACGCCATTTGTCG
>NW_010369653.1:0-208 GCF_000414095.1 Morus notabilis | reverse complement strand
AGAGTAACTTTTTTCATGTGTTTTTATTTATTTTTAGTTGGTTAATAAAATAATTTTTTTTAAATATGTCTTTACTTAATTTTTTTTTGTGAATTGTTATTTTTACATCTTTTTAAAATAAATATAAAAAACTTTTAAATGGTTGTATAAATAAATTTATCATTATTTAATAAATAATAAACTATTCTAGTGTCTCTGATTAAAAGTC
>NW_010369652.1:0-208 GCF_000414095.1 Morus notabilis | reverse complement strand
TTTTTTTGGGTTTTTTTTAGGGCGTTTTTTTCAGGGGTTTTGTTGGGGTTCATTTTGGGGGGGTTTTTTTTTGTGGGTTCTTTCGGGGGTTTTTTTTGATTGTTTTTTTTTGGTGTGTTTGGGCATTTTTTTTAGGGGTTTTTTTTGGGGTTTTTTGAGGGGTTTTTTCGAGTGTTTTTTTGGGGTGTTTTTTCCGGGGGGGTTATTT
>NW_010369651.1:0-208 GCF_000414095.1 Morus notabilis | reverse complement strand
ACGCGCTGTTGCATGGCGTGGACGACGGGATGGTACAAACTGATAACGTTGCCGAACCCGGCAGCATCAAAAGTTATGACCTGACCAGTCAGGATCGGATCGTCCGGGGCCGGATGCCGACTCTGGAAATGATCAACGAGCGTTTTGCCCGCTATACCCGTATCAGCATGTTCAACCTGCTGCGCCGCTCGGCGGATGTGGCGGTGGG
>NW_010369650.1:0-208 GCF_000414095.1 Morus notabilis | reverse complement strand
CTTGCTGTCATCCGAGAAATCGACTCGGAAAATGGTATTTCATATAATATTTGTTGGGTAGCATTTTCAGAATCATTAAATCTGCAATAAATTTAAAGGCTTGTCGGAGCTCAAGTTCTCCCGATTCTAAGCTCTCCTGAGCAGAAAGTTCAAAGGTCGCGCGATGTTATCAAGTGAAGTAACCGATGTTAATTGAAGACATTGAATG
>NW_010369649.1:0-208 GCF_000414095.1 Morus notabilis | reverse complement strand
ATTTGTGGTGTGCCGATGTTCTATTTAATATCATAACCGAACTGAAAAGGAAATCCACTCAAAAGAAAAGAAAAACATATATGTGTTCCGCGAAAAAACTAGAACCATAACCATGTGTTGTTCATTTATTATAAACGTCTTAATAGTCTCATTTTCTCAACACTCAAAAAGCTGAGATGATTGGTGTATTATTTTAATAGTCAAGTAT
>NW_010369648.1:0-208 GCF_000414095.1 Morus notabilis | reverse complement strand
GGTTCGGGGTTTAGGGTTCAGGGTTCGGGGTTTAGGGTTCAGGGTTCAGCGTTCGGGGTTCAGGGTTTAGGGTTCGGGGTTAAGGGTTTAGGGTTTAGGGTTTAGGGTTCGGGGTTCAGGGTTTAGGGTTCAGGGTTTAGGGTTCAGGGTTCGGGGCTCAGGGTTCAGGGTTCGGGGTTCAGGGTTTAGGGTTCGGGGTTCAGGGTTC
>NW_010369647.1:0-208 GCF_000414095.1 Morus notabilis | reverse complement strand
GGTTTTCACCTACGACTGTTGGACGATCCCAACGCAACGTCCGCACACCGTCCAGAACAATGCAAACCATGTAGCTCTCGGGCGTTCTCTGTTTTTTTGCAATACGTAAAGCTTCGGCAACATCAGAGGCTTGAACAGTTTGGTTCTCCCCTTCATTGGTACGAACTGTCACTACAACTTTCTTATCTGCCGATGTCATCCAAGAATT
>NW_010369646.1:0-208 GCF_000414095.1 Morus notabilis | reverse complement strand
GAGCCAGCTGAGCCGGCCAAGTCACATCAGTGCTGTGGGCCCCACCGTCTCAGCTCTCACGTTCCTCAGCTTCCCTCACGGGCGTTACCCGCACCGCCTAGTCACCAGAGTGCGTCCCATCCACGCGCGATCTCCAGCGCGTTCCAACCCAATCCCGCGTGTCAGCGTGCAGTCTGCTCCTCTTCTCCGTGCATGACAGCTGGCTTCC
>NW_010369645.1:0-208 GCF_000414095.1 Morus notabilis | reverse complement strand
TTTGGCTAAAAACAAATCACTACAGTCAAAGGAAGTACAATGTAGCTTGTAGCTTGAGTTTTGTTAAGGTCTCGTTCGTTTCACCGATTTAATTTTTCAGTTTTAAATTTTTACAGTTAAAAATTTTTAAAAAATGTCACATCTAACATAATCTACTACAGTAAAAAATTCTCAGAAAAATACCACATCTCTAATCGAATTGAAAATT
>NW_010369644.1:0-208 GCF_000414095.1 Morus notabilis | reverse complement strand
ATTTTTTCTTTTTCAAAAAACATAAAAAATAAAAAAGAAATCAATTCCAAACACGGCATAGACACAAGATAAACATTAATGGAAACAATTAAAAAATAACTATAAATCTTCCTACAATTGATTTATCACTTGTGATAGAGATCCACTTTCCTTTCTCCTATCATTACTTTGTTTGCTTTTAGTCCTAGTGGGGAAACCAGGATTTTTT
>NW_010369643.1:0-208 GCF_000414095.1 Morus notabilis | reverse complement strand
TTAATATGTTATATAATTAATTTTTAGCAATTAATCTTTAACTAAATAAATAATTACTATATTATTTATCATTTTATTAACAAAATTTAAAACTTAATAGTAATAAATTAATATCTAAGTAATAATTAAGTAATTACTATCTATTTATTAGTTATTAACTATATCTATTGATTAATTATTAATTAATATATAATATAATTAGTAATTA
>NW_010369642.1:0-208 GCF_000414095.1 Morus notabilis | reverse complement strand
GTGTTGTTCGTCAGCTGCATATCCCACTGGGTGATGTTTCCGTCGGTAAATTCTCCGATGGCGAGATCAGCACTGAGATTAATGAAAACGTCCGCGGTAAAGACGTATTTATCATTCAGCCAACTTGCGCACCGACCAACGATAACCTGATGGAACTCGTCGTGATGGCTGATGCCTTCCGCCGTTCCTCAGCGTCCCGAATCACTGC
>NW_010369641.1:0-208 GCF_000414095.1 Morus notabilis | reverse complement strand
GAAAAGGGAGAATTCTTATAATTAAGGCACTTTTGGGGTAAATAATGCTCATAATTGTTCACAAGATGCGCTAATTGCATGTATGTATATTAATTAAGAAAGGGGGGAAAAAAAAAAGGGCTTATAATTACGGTGGACGTGTAAAATGAAGAGAAACTAAAAAAAGACAGTTGAGAGTACAAACGTAGTACTTACTATACATCTATCA
>NW_010369640.1:0-208 GCF_000414095.1 Morus notabilis | reverse complement strand
GATGAAATCCTTAATCACACCAAGATCCACCATGTCAAATCATCAAGAAAAATGTATTTAAGCGGAAGCGTACCTGAGTTCATAGGAACGGATCGTTTCTTGAATCTTGTAGTTCTTGATCAATCTTTTGGTTCTTGATCAATCTTTTGGTTCTTGATTTTCCAAATTATTCAGTATGAATGCCTTGAGAAGGAATTCTCACTTTTCT
>NW_010369639.1:0-208 GCF_000414095.1 Morus notabilis | reverse complement strand
GTGACATTTTACACTTCAGGAATTGTTTCTGGTGTTGCAACAACCGTGCTGGTTGCTGTCAGAAATGGCAATGATGTCAACGTGGTTAATTTGGAAGAGTTCGCGCAAGATATGGTTGTTCGAAGATACACAAATCGTCTCTTGTAACCATCTCCATTGGGACCGGAAAATTAGATTAAACTCTCCATTTTAACCCTTCTTTTTTTTT
>NW_010369638.1:0-208 GCF_000414095.1 Morus notabilis | reverse complement strand
AAAAACTAGCCGTTGGGGCCGGCCTTCAGGTCGGGCTCCAATGGTAAAACATTTGTCATTTGGTCGGGTTTTCAAGCTTCGGACAAATTAGGCCTGACTGAAAAAATTCAAAAATA
The DNA here is from genome assembly GCF_000414095.1 of Morus notabilis. NCBI lineage: Eukaryota > Viridiplantae > Streptophyta > Magnoliopsida > Rosales > Moraceae > Morus > Morus notabilis. Next base: position 92 of record NW_010369638.1, on the reverse strand, counting down.
TTCCAACGGACGGCGATAACACGGTGGCAGGCTCTGGCGTGGTGTCCATTTCCGGGCTGCTTGAGCCTGAGCCCGAAAATTTATTGTTGGAT
>NW_010369637.1:0-208 GCF_000414095.1 Morus notabilis | reverse complement strand
GAATGTTATACTGCATATCCAAATATAAGGCCCAACCCAACTCATTTTAGATTTTTAGTAGAACAGAACAGAACCCTAATCAATCATGACGCCGCATCCTCTATTCATTCTCTACTGTCTTAAATTTTATGTTAGATTTTGTGTTGTAATGGATTGTGAAACTATTTAAATTTTATGTTATGTTTGTGTTTAATTTTGTATTTAATTT
>NW_010369636.1:0-208 GCF_000414095.1 Morus notabilis | reverse complement strand
TTAAATTTCCAAATGTTTCTGGTATTGTCCCTGTAAAATTGTTTGCGGATAAAAGTCTGTGCAATGGAAAAGCAGGACGCCAAAATGGAAATATTAATTTTGATCATCTACACAATTCTTCAAATAGAAAGTATTGATTATGCTCAATGGTCGACAAAAAGATATAAGATTGTAGTTTGTGCCATTTCTTATAAAAAGAAAAAAAAAA
>NW_010369635.1:0-208 GCF_000414095.1 Morus notabilis | reverse complement strand
AGTTTGGAATATATTTAGAGCATGTTTGTTTTACAACTCAAGTTGAGAATTTGAGTTGTTGTTTATGTTAGAGAAAACACTATAATAAAAAAGTTAAATTTAAATTTTTATAAAAGAAAATACTGTAGTAAAAAAGTTTGAGTTATGAAAAGAACATACCCTTGTTAATGTTTTATGCTCTTCAAAAGTTGAAAAGCAGGTGCTTGAA
>NW_010369634.1:0-208 GCF_000414095.1 Morus notabilis | reverse complement strand
TTAGATAAGAATAATGCTAAGGACACCAACTCCAATCTCACTTTTTGTATACCAACTGATGTGGTACGTGAGTTGTCCTCTTTTTATTGGTAGATGTAATCTTTATCATTAATAGACATGATAATGTTTTAAACACTCACCAATATAAAAATGACAACTCAATTTATATTTCTTGATCTCAATAAAGTAACAATTGTTCTTTAGGTAG
>NW_010369633.1:0-208 GCF_000414095.1 Morus notabilis | reverse complement strand
TAGCTGGCCACGTCTGCGTTTTGTGGAAAGCTTGCAGCGAGTTTGCTCAGATACATGTTTGCGTCTGGCAACCTGTAGTTGCTGCAAAAGCGCTGAATAAGCGTATGCGGCTAATTCAGGGGAAACACCGACCCCAATGAACTTGAACGAATACCCAACAACTCCGGACCTGTAGGCAAGGTAATCGCAGTCAAAAGCGGATGCACAG
>NW_010369632.1:0-208 GCF_000414095.1 Morus notabilis | reverse complement strand
ATAGCTTTTGCTGGAACGTGAGTCTCTTCTATTCTTTCATTTTTTTTTTCTTTGTTGTTTCTAACTCTAATGTATAAACATGTAAGACACTCAAGTCTCTTTGTATTGCTAGGAGATATGAAAGACCTCCAATTAGATAATTGGTTGTAAATGTCTGAGGAAACTTTTCTGACTTGAAAATTTGACCTTGCAGTGTACTGAGGAAGCG
>NW_010369631.1:0-208 GCF_000414095.1 Morus notabilis | reverse complement strand
AAATTAAGATTAAGGCCTAAAATTGTGTATGAACTTAATTTGTTGGTTTTATTCAGCAATAGGAACAATATTTTCGTCAACCAATACCGTGTGTACTCTGCAGTTCTTAACAAGCACTGCTCTTGGGATCACAGTAATTAGTTAATGTTGATGCGGATTAAATAAATGTATGACCAATGAACTTGTCTTACAATATTATGTGTTTATT
>NW_010369630.1:0-208 GCF_000414095.1 Morus notabilis | reverse complement strand
TGATACATCACTTTTGAGGTGCAGGGAACACGTGACTACAAATCAACGAAATATTTTCAACGAAATTATTATGCAATTTTTAGCTAGAACTTGACAAACCATTGCTCAACCTTCAAGCTTGTTGGCGCATCCACTAGTTCCCTGCGGGTATGTTCAACCGGAAAATTTAGTCTAGTTCCAAGAAGATTTACGGTTCTCCAAAAAAGTC
>NW_010369629.1:0-208 GCF_000414095.1 Morus notabilis | reverse complement strand
CCTCTCTTGTGGGGACCATTTTAGCTCCGTGATCGACACGTGGAGACGTAATACCTCTTTGTCGTAATCAAAGTCCTTATAAGCAAGTCAACAAGTTAAAGATTGGACGAGTTCCTAAAAAAAAAAAAAAAAAGATGGGAGTGAAGCACACTCGTTTAGATTTAAATTAAGATGTAATTTTATATAAAATTTTTTTATTATAATAAAA
>NW_010369628.1:0-208 GCF_000414095.1 Morus notabilis | reverse complement strand
GATCCCAGCTAGCTGAAATTGATCGTTATTTTGAGGCATGTTATGACCCGTTTAGTTTACTGATTCGAGTTGAGATGTGACTTTATAGAAGAGTTTTTTACTGTAGTAAAAAAATTAGATGTGACTGCTTCTGAGAATTTTTTACTATAAAAAAATTCAAATTCTAAACTCGAATCGGTAAAATAAACGGAGTCTTAAGTATTTTACA
>NW_010369627.1:0-208 GCF_000414095.1 Morus notabilis | reverse complement strand
TCAAAACCGTCAAGAAAGCGAGCTTTCGCTGCTTCGTGTTCAGATTCAGAAGGTGCTCTCCATACGGAGGGCACTGAAACGAGTGTCAATACGTAAGACATGAAGATCCTCCTATATCCCAGGCTGCACCAGGGATAAGCTCTAAAAGAGAACCCGTGCAGGGGATTGGCTAAGAAAAAGCCAGAGGTGCCTGTGTCAATTACCGAGG
>NW_010369626.1:0-208 GCF_000414095.1 Morus notabilis | reverse complement strand
TTGTATATTAATTTTAGAATGCAAAACATAAATAGAAATGTATATTTTTTACCCATCTTGGCCATTGGGTGCCCCACTACGCGTGCCGGGGGCCTTTTGACAGTTTTTTATTTATTTAGTTTTTGTCATTTTTTGAGCCAATTTTTTGCATGCATGCACAGAAAAATCTAAGGATTGTGTCTGTAAAATTTTATAATTGTTTGACATC
>NW_010369625.1:0-208 GCF_000414095.1 Morus notabilis | reverse complement strand
GAAGAAGAAGAAGAGGAATTTAGGCAAGTCGTTTTCGAATCTAACTTTCACTACTGCCCATTTTGATCTTTTAAATTTAGCTTTTGTTGTATCCTTAAAAAGCCTATTTGATCGCCAAAGCAGCGTGTCTTTCATGACTTGTGCTTTGCTTTTGCAATGTTCCAACTGGCAACTACTAATTAATTTTTCAAGCAAAAAAAAAAAAAAA
>NW_010369624.1:0-208 GCF_000414095.1 Morus notabilis | reverse complement strand
ATAGAGTTCTGTACAAAAGATGACCCATGCAAAACCAACGTACCCAATTACTTACGTGAGTCCACACGTAATCTTTGAAGTCTCTCGTTCTCATTGTCTCCACTTTTAGAAATTATTAAAAATCCGTTCATTTCATCGATTTAAATTTTCAGTTTTAAGTTTTTACAGTAAAAGGCTATCAAAAAATGTCACATCTAACTTTTTCTGC
>NW_010369623.1:0-208 GCF_000414095.1 Morus notabilis | reverse complement strand
CTGACTTTGGATATTGATTGCTTTGATCGAAAATGAACATAGCAAATTACAAAAAAAAAATAAATTAAGGCCGTGTTTAGAATTGATTCTGTTTTTATTTTTTACATTTTTTGAAAAAAAAAAATGAAAACGTTTCTAAAATAGCGTTTTGCGTAATAGAGATAAAAAACGGAAATGAAAATAATTTTTTAATTTAGTGTAAAATGAG
>NW_010369622.1:0-208 GCF_000414095.1 Morus notabilis | reverse complement strand
GTGGCTATGATGATTTATTTGTATTTAATGGCCTAGTTCATATTATGTCGAGTGATATCCGCCGGTTGGACAATTATTGGTTGCCGGTTTATGCAAAAACTCATGGCATAGTGTTCGTTTGAGCTGTTGACCATTGGTCTTGCTCACTTTATTTGCATTGGATTTATGTTGTATTGCGACCCTACTAATTAGATTAATTGAAGTTAAA
>NW_010369621.1:0-208 GCF_000414095.1 Morus notabilis | reverse complement strand
TACCACACAAACTTGATAGCATATGAGGGACTGTATTGAAGTCTATTCCAGCCATAAAACTTGGTGAGAAATCTCAACAGCATCTGGAACATGAATTCCAAAGTCATCAGATTGTGTGTAGTTGCCTCCTGTTACAGATAATTGACTTGAATTCTGGCGGTGGCTCCTGAAGTCCATCTTTGCTGTCGTTGGTTGTCAACTGATTTTA
>NW_010369620.1:0-208 GCF_000414095.1 Morus notabilis | reverse complement strand
ATATATATATATATATATAGTTTTTGTTGGGATTATAAGTTTTGTGAATTAATGTGTATATACATAGAAGGAAGGGTGTATAGAAGATCTTTGATATGTGGAGAGAGTTGTAGAAGAAATTTGATGCAATGTTTGGTTAGAAACACAAGCATACGAAGGATCACATGGTTATGTCCTTTCAGTACATCTCTAAGAATCTTGTGTGATT
>NW_010369619.1:0-208 GCF_000414095.1 Morus notabilis | reverse complement strand
GAAAGAAAGAAAGAAAGGTATATAACTTAGGTAAGAAAAAAAGAGAGGAAGGCGAGGACCTTTCTGTTATTGTGTTCGGTATGAAGTTCCTCCTCTAATCTCTCAATATTGGTAGAGATTAAAGTTGGGATTTTCTGAAGGAAACGAAATCCGTCAATGATCTATTCCCTCCTCTTTTCTTTCCCAACAAACAACCATGTGTGTCAAA
>NW_010369618.1:0-208 GCF_000414095.1 Morus notabilis | reverse complement strand
AAGTTTGGGAACGCTTTGAATAACTAGAAATAAATTGTCAAATGTGTATTAATTATTACATTATTATTTTATATAATATCATGAGATGGATTCTTGTATTAAAAAAAATATAGAATCACATTATGTTGTGTTCATGTTATTTCAAAAGCAACAAATTAGTGATTACGAGTGTAGTAAAACTTCCATATGTTTTACTTCAAAAAAAAAA
>NW_010369616.1:0-208 GCF_000414095.1 Morus notabilis | reverse complement strand
GCGCTCGGTATCCAGCGCAGCCATGCAGCCTGCACCGGCAGAAGTGATTGCCTGACGATACACGTGGTCTGCCACGTCGCCTGCAGCGAATACACCCTCGACGCTGGTCGCAGTCGCATTACCTTCACGACCGCCCTGAACAACCAGATAGCCGTCTTTGAGCGCCAGTTGGCCTTCGAACAGCGATGTGTTTGGCGTGTGGCCGATG
>NW_010369615.1:0-208 GCF_000414095.1 Morus notabilis | reverse complement strand
CCACGCGCGCGTCACCCGGATTTTCGTTCCTCTCCACGTGGGTCCCGTGAACAGAAGCCGTCCAACCATAGCTCGCCACGTGTACAAGTGGGGTTCAGTTGCTCCCCCGCGTACGCGCATTTCACGCGCACGTTCCCTCTCCGTGCGAGTTCCACTCCTGCGCGCGTCAAGCATTTCTCCACGTGGCCCAGCTGTGCAGCACTTCTTC
>NW_010369614.1:0-208 GCF_000414095.1 Morus notabilis | reverse complement strand
ATCGCCACTAACCCAAAACTATGAGGCACATTGACTTGTGGTATTCAAATTACACAAGGATGGCTCAATTCTATTTATGTAGGTCGCTTTTGACACTTATGACTCATCCATCAATACCACCAATTGCCTTTGAAAATAGGAAATTTTCAAAACCAGAGAGGGTAAAGTAAAGATTAACAGAAAAAGAAAAAAGAAAAGAAAAAAAAAA
>NW_010369613.1:0-208 GCF_000414095.1 Morus notabilis | reverse complement strand
CCTTCTTTTTCCATAGCAAACAGTGATATATTGTAATATCCGAGAAAATTTAATAATTAATAAGTAAAATTAATTAAAGATTTTTCATAATTACGTCGATAGATTTATAAAAAAAATATAAGTACAGGGCTTATAATGTTAAGTTTTGACGTTAGTTACGAGATATGGTTATGAGAGAGAGAAGATAAAATACAAAAAAAGTCAAGTT
>NW_010369612.1:0-208 GCF_000414095.1 Morus notabilis | reverse complement strand
AAAAAAAATTATAGGATGTTTTATAAGGTTAAAAGGAGGCTTGTGTCCAAAAATTCTTTTAAAGTAATTTTTAAGCCTTCCTATAAAAGCCGCATTTAATGATTGTGCAGTGGCGGTCTAGTTAATTGGATGTGCCTAACGGCTAGTCGAAACTAGCTGTTAGAGTCGAGTTTAAAGGTTCTATTTCGTAGTTTTTGATATTTAAGTG
>NW_010369611.1:0-208 GCF_000414095.1 Morus notabilis | reverse complement strand
ATGAAATTATGCAAACACGATCTTTACATTTTTCTGGACCTGTTTGCAAGAAATGGCAACCAAAAATGATAAAAAAGAGAAACGCTATCAAAAAACCCCCAACCCGCATAGTGGGCCGCCTAGGGGCCGAGATGAGTCAAAAATTTACATTTTTATTTTTATTTTGCATTCTAAAATTAATATACGATTTTTATGAATTAATGCAACA
>NW_010369610.1:0-208 GCF_000414095.1 Morus notabilis | reverse complement strand
AATATAAGATGTCATACCAATAAGATATCATAAGAATTACCCTAAAATAAGAAAATCATCAAAATATCATTGTGAAACATTATTTAAATATTAGATTAAATTAATCTTACACATAAAAAAATGTATGACCCTTCAGTAATTTTCATGAAGTCTACTTATAGTTTCTTATAATATTTAATTGTTCTTCTAATGACATGGCATGCATTAG
>NW_010369609.1:0-208 GCF_000414095.1 Morus notabilis | reverse complement strand
AAACATCCCCGAAGATTATACATTAGGTCAAGCAATGTTATCTTGCTACTAAGGCCCTAATATTTAAGCCTAATTAAAACCCTCTAAGTAAAATTCAATTGGAAAACCAAAGAAAAAAAGAGTACTCAAACTCTTAAATCCATAACAAGGAAAATATATCGTACCTTTAGCAACAAGCTGACTACTAAAAAAATCTAGAGAATTCCAC
>NW_010369608.1:0-208 GCF_000414095.1 Morus notabilis | reverse complement strand
TTTGAAGACAAAACCAAAAGTCAACAATTCTAATTCTTGAAATCTTCCCATACACATAAACTTGGACGTATACTTCTAAAATACAATTAATTTGAATAGCTGAGCACAATCACTTCTTCATATCAATTATTCCATTAAATTTTAACTTATCAAAAATGTCTAAAGTTGACTTTCACCAAATCATATCAAAATGAATGACTTTAAGTAC
>NW_010369607.1:0-208 GCF_000414095.1 Morus notabilis | reverse complement strand
CAAAGGACTAATAGGTAATTTTTCCTCCTCTGTATGTTTCCCATCAGATTTCTTTTCTATTCGCAAAGGTAGCATATGATCCCTCGGTTTATTCTTGTTCATGTTTTCTTTTAAGGCCTCGACAAGAAACTGCCTCCATCTTTTCTTGCTATTCTTGTCTTTAAAAATTTTCTCACTATCATAACCATTTTCTTGAAATCTTATTATG
>NW_010369606.1:0-208 GCF_000414095.1 Morus notabilis | reverse complement strand
AAAGAGTTATACCTAAGCTTGTGTGTGTGTATATATATATACATTTTGGCTATAATGATGTATAGTTTTAGCCTTGTTTTTCCAGTTTGAATTGAATAATAATATGGTTTGTGTTGTGTGTTATGTTTTGGATTGGTGTCTCTGAACTTATTGATCTGTTAGCTTGACTGAGGCACATGCACACACATGTTTGGTTGGTACTAGACAA
>NW_010369605.1:0-208 GCF_000414095.1 Morus notabilis | reverse complement strand
AAACCAGGTTCCAGCGCCCCTATTACGCCATTTTATCGACCATCCCCTCATCCTCTCAAGAAATCCATTGCAAGTTCAGATAAGGAATAAATGCGCAGGCATTAAAACAGGAAGGAAAGGAGAGGAATGCTTACCAAAAAATTGAAAGCGAGAAAGGCACAAGAACTGAGGTGGACTTCGCCGAAGATTCATGAATTTGCAAGATGAG
>NW_010369604.1:0-208 GCF_000414095.1 Morus notabilis | reverse complement strand
GTTCCATGAAGGCATTAAGTCTCTCGTTTTGTTGGTGAATTTGCTCCGCATGCAGCCTTACTACTTCTTGTAATCCTGCTATCTCATCCCCTTGTGCCCTAGCAGGAGGTACTTCGAGAACCTCATTTATGAATTCATTACCATCTCCCTGATGGGCTAGTAACGTTTGCTCTCGTCGAAGAATCTTACGAGGTCTTCCACGTGCCAT
>NW_010369603.1:0-208 GCF_000414095.1 Morus notabilis | reverse complement strand
AACGATGCCATAGTTGTGTCTTTACAAGTGGCAAATAGCTTAGTCCACCAAATTTTGATCGATAATGGGAGTTCAGCGAATATACTATTCAAGGATGCTTTAACCAAGATCAACTTAGGTGGAGCAAAGTTAACACCCATGAACACCCCACTCTAAGATTTTACTAGAGCATGCATCCATACTGAAGGAATGATAACACTCCCAGTTA
>NW_010369602.1:0-208 GCF_000414095.1 Morus notabilis | reverse complement strand
GAAGTAAACTTTCATTTTTGTAATTTATTTTAAATGCTTCATTTTGAAGTTGAGTCCATCTTTTGCGGGTAAGAATGAAAAGCTTAATGCTTCATCAGCCAAAGCCAAACGCTTTGTCCCATAGACTCTGTTTGAGATCCCAACATCTCGACCAAAGCTAGAAACCAGCTTGTAGGTACGATTATCTATTTCCGAAGCTTTTTCGATC
>NW_010369601.1:0-208 GCF_000414095.1 Morus notabilis | reverse complement strand
AGTGCCAGTATTGATCCGCTGCAAGAAGCCAATCCGTTGTCGGGTATCGGAACAGGTGCAGGCATCTGGGTGGTTGTCAGTTCGGTGATTTCGCTGTTTGTTGGGGGTTGGGCTGCTGGCCGACTGGCTCAGCGTGAAGGCGCTTTCCACGGTTTGTTGGTGTGGGCGAGTGTTTCCCTGATTACTGTGTATCTGGTTTCCAGTGCGG
>NW_010369600.1:0-208 GCF_000414095.1 Morus notabilis | reverse complement strand
CCCCGATACAGCCCTGGGTCAGCGTCGGGACGGCCCCGGGACGGCTCCGATATAGCCCCAGGACAGCCCCGGTATAGCCCCGGTATAGCCCCGGTACAGCCACGGTACAGCCCCGTGCAGCCCCGGCAGCGCACCAGGGCAGCCCCGGTACAGCCTCGGGGGAGCCCCAGTACATCCCCGGGACAGTGCTGAGGCAGCCCCGGGGCAG
>NW_010369599.1:0-208 GCF_000414095.1 Morus notabilis | reverse complement strand
TGAAGAAAGTCAGACCATCCAAATTTTGCTTTAGAGGTGGAAATATCAGGAAAAAAAAGTATGAGTCGGTGCAAATTCAGAAAAACTCATATTTGTTAAGTTACTGATTCTAGAGAAGAAAATCAGCCGAAGAGATGAAGTGTTATTTATCAGAAAGCATAAATTCCTTCTTGGAATAAGGCTAAGAAAGAGGATCCAAATCTGGAGT
>NW_010369598.1:0-208 GCF_000414095.1 Morus notabilis | reverse complement strand
CATTCAATGTCTTCAATTAACATCGGTTACTTCACTTGATAACATCGCGTGACCTTTGAACTTTCGGCTTAGGAGAGCTTGGAATCGGGAGAACTTGAGCTCCGACAAGCCTTTAAATTTATTGCAGATTTAATGATTCTGAAAATGCTACCCAACAAGTATTATATGAAATACCATTTTCCGAGTCGATTTCTCGGATGACAGCAAG
>NW_010369597.1:0-208 GCF_000414095.1 Morus notabilis | reverse complement strand
ACTTTAGGAACAGCTAGGCGGTCGTGAAAGTACAGTGTCCCATCCTCTCAGATTCTCCAATCCTTAAGTTGTTCTCCATTTTGGATTCGAACCCAGATTCCTTGTAGATGAGAATCTTGCCACTAGTTCTGCTTGACTTGTTGCACAAGAGCTGGTGCGGGGATTAGATTATACACCATTGCCTGGTTATAATCCTCGTGGTACTGGA
>NW_010369596.1:0-208 GCF_000414095.1 Morus notabilis | reverse complement strand
GGGAGGTTTGAGGACGTCTCGAAGTTAGCCGCGGCTAACTGCTTTGTATCGACTGTCATGAGAGAGCAGAGCGGGTCGGTTTATAGCTATATGAAGTGCTGGCTAATTCGCATTTGCGTTTCTGGAGTGGTTAAGGTTTTCTGCGTGCGAAATGAAAGACAGGAGATTCTGTGTGGTTTATGACGTTGCCGTTGTTGGGTCCGGGTTT
>NW_010369595.1:0-208 GCF_000414095.1 Morus notabilis | reverse complement strand
AGTTTTGTACATATTAAAAATGACTTAAAATTTATAACACACTAAAATACAATAACATCTATTAAAATTAAGCAAATAATAATATAAAATTTTAACTATAATTATCATGATATCACAAGTTCATGCCATGGCTCGTGCGTTTGGAAGAGGGATTTGTGTCATGGTTCGAATCATGGTTCGTGGCTCGCTACAGTATTTTCTCTCACAA
>NW_010369594.1:0-208 GCF_000414095.1 Morus notabilis | reverse complement strand
TCTTTCACACGTCCTAGCCAAAATAAATAAACGACGGCAAAGCTTTAGGCTATAAACGATATGTCGTTTAGAGGCGGCTTCTAAAAAATCAGGCACTTTAAAACAGAGTACAGTTCGATGGCAATTATGAAAATAATCGTTCGTTTCAACTCAGGAAACGCAATGTCGTTTTTAATAACAGAGGATATTCTCTTTTGGCCCCAGACCC
>NW_010369593.1:0-208 GCF_000414095.1 Morus notabilis | reverse complement strand
AAATTTCTAGCAGAAAGAATTAAGTGAGAACAATTCAAAATTCAAAAAGTAAACAGAGAGTTTTAAAGTTCGACGGACAAACTGAATAAGATCCTAAAAACATTAATAGACACCAGTGATATTAATCCTATTTTTTTTCATAAAATGACCGTTACTTTATTATTATTATTATTATTATTTTTCATAAATACCATCGTTAAATCATATT
>NW_010369592.1:0-208 GCF_000414095.1 Morus notabilis | reverse complement strand
AAAAAAATACAGAACATGACAGCAACAACAGGCAACATCGACATCAAGGAGCAGTTCAGGGCCTAAAGGTTCATGTGGAGCTTCTTGAAGAGGAAGGAGAAAACATCGGGATCATCATCAACACATGGAGCGTCTTCAGAAGTAGTCAAATATTTTGAATCAAATTTTGTAATTGATGACGACAAACTGGACATCTTACAGTGATAGG
>NW_010369591.1:0-208 GCF_000414095.1 Morus notabilis | reverse complement strand
AAATTTTTTTATTATAATAAAATTTAAATCGGTAAAATAAACGGATCATAATAAATACTATTTACTAATTCACCGTAAGAGCATTCAAATAGGTAAAACACAAATTGCAACGCGCAAAGAAAAAAAGAAAAATTCATCATCATCAGAAAGTTTGATCATATCAGTTATAAAACTCGAACACAACATGGACATTAAAAAAAAAAAAAAA
>NW_010369590.1:0-208 GCF_000414095.1 Morus notabilis | reverse complement strand
TACATTTAAATGTTAAATTTATTGTTGATACATTAATTTTAAGAGTATTTCCAATACAATGTTATAAGAATACCAAAATGGATACATAGAAGCAGTGTTACAAATTAAAAGGATAAATTACAAAATTAAAATTTTATTGGCCATGTTGTTAAAATTTTGGTCTCGTTCGAGTTTTTAATTAAAAATTTTAATTTAAATTAAGATATAA
>NW_010369589.1:0-208 GCF_000414095.1 Morus notabilis | reverse complement strand
AATATTTAAGTAAAACACAAGATGTGTTTTGAGTATTATCCCTTTAAAATGGATATCGAAGGAGTCTTATTCTAGTCATCTATTTTAAGAATATGTATTCACCCATCTTGATGGAATGCTCATTCCATACAAACGAACAGTACAAATTTTATGTGACCGATAACTGGAATGTTACATTTAGTAATTACTATATGAAGTAAAAGTTTAA
>NW_010369588.1:0-208 GCF_000414095.1 Morus notabilis | reverse complement strand
CGCCTACAGTAAACAGGGGCAGATGCTGACCGAAGACGAGAACATCGTCGAGGTGCCGCTGACCGTGCAGTACAAAATCTCCAACCTTCAGGATTTTGTGCTAAACGTCGATCAGCCTGAAGTCAGTCTGCAACACGCCACTGAAAGTGCGTTGCGCCATGTCGTGGGTTCCACGGCCATGGATCAGGTACTGACCGAGGGTCGTGAG
>NW_010369587.1:0-208 GCF_000414095.1 Morus notabilis | reverse complement strand
CTCTTCTCGTCAAGAATTCTGTTGCTTGCACTAAATGCTTGCTCCGATGATACCGTTAACATTGGAGTTGTTAGAATGTCACGAGCTATTACAGACAATGTTGGAAAATGATTGATCTTGCTCTTCCACCACTGTAAGATGTCCAGTTTGTCATCATCAATTACAAAATTTGCTTCAAAATATTTTACCAGTTCGGTAGATGCTTGTG
>NW_010369586.1:0-208 GCF_000414095.1 Morus notabilis | reverse complement strand
AAACACTGCTGACCGTAATGCAGCGCAGTCGAGCCTTCACTGATATGCAGAACGTTGTCTTCAGTCAGGGTGCCTTCGTCCCAGGCACCATCGCGCCAATGAGAGAGGTAGCGTTTGTCTGTTTTGATGTAGTCGAAACCCAGAGTGTCCCAATTGATACTTTCGTGACTCATAACGCCCTCTTTCATTTAGCCGCCTGGACGAGTCA
>NW_010369585.1:0-208 GCF_000414095.1 Morus notabilis | reverse complement strand
CGACCCGGCACGTTATAAAGGATCTGTGGAATATCGACGGCTTCGGCGATGTGCCGGAAGTGACGGTACAGACCTTCCTGAGTCGGCTTGTTGTAGTACGGCGTGACCAGCAGGCACGCATCGGCACCCGCACTCTTGGCGTTGTTGGTCAGTTCGACCGCTTCACGTGTGGAGTTGGCGCCGGTACCGGCAATGACAGGAATACGCC
>NW_010369584.1:0-208 GCF_000414095.1 Morus notabilis | reverse complement strand
AAATACATAAGAAGTTTTAATACCCTATTTCCCCTTCAAAAATGAGATTCAAGGTGAAGTAAAATATATATCTTTTAAATTACTGATGTAACTTATCAGATCAAACTAACAATTTTAAACCACTACTAGATTAAAAAAACTGGAAAAAATCAATTGAATCTTTATCATACTCGAGCATCAGCAACAAAATGAACAGAATCAATGCAAC
>NW_010369583.1:0-208 GCF_000414095.1 Morus notabilis | reverse complement strand
GTTTGGGGTTTACGGTTTACAGTTCAGGGTTCAGGGTTTAGGGTTCAGGCCTCGGGGCTTAAGGTTCAGGGTTCGGGGTTCATTTTTCGGGGTTCGGGGTTCTGGATTCGTGGTTCGGGGTTCGGGGTCTGGGTCCAGGTTCGGGGTTCGGGGTTTCGACTTTAGGGTTTAGGGTCTAAGGTTTATGGTCTAGGGTTTAGGGTCTGGG
>NW_010369582.1:0-208 GCF_000414095.1 Morus notabilis | reverse complement strand
GAATAACAGCATCCCACAGGACCCACACTGTAAAACAGCCTCTTGGAGCGAGTCAAAATTTATTAGTAGAAAGATAAAATTTTTTTTTTATTAAGATTATACTAATATGTATATATATATATATATATGTAAGTTTTTGTTTAAAATGTAGAGAACTATTTTAAGGGAGACCAAGTTAAATTTATACACATACCTACTATATTAAAAT
>NW_010369581.1:0-208 GCF_000414095.1 Morus notabilis | reverse complement strand
AAAAACTAGCCGTTGGGGCCGGCCTTCAGGTCGGGCTCCAATGGTAAAAAATTTGTCATTTGGTCGGGTTTTCAAGCTTCGGACAAATTAGGCCTGACTGAAAAAATTCAAAAATATTCCAACGGACAGCGATAACACGGTGGCAGGCTCTGGCGTGGCGTCCATTTCCGGGCTGCTTGAGCCTGAGCCCGAAAATTTATTGTTGGAT
>NW_010369580.1:0-208 GCF_000414095.1 Morus notabilis | reverse complement strand
GAGCGGTTTGCACTGGCCGCTGTAGTGCACGTCATCGCCGTTGTCCTGCGCGTTTTCGGCCAGGGATTCGATCAACGCCTGTACGTCGAACAGCTGCACGATTTCACTGGTGCGCTGTTCGTTGAGGTAGGTCAGTGTGGCATCGAGCATGCCAATCATGTCGTTCAGGTCCTGAGTCATCTGCCCGTGCAGTTTCGGCTCGTCGATC
>NW_010369579.1:0-208 GCF_000414095.1 Morus notabilis | reverse complement strand
AAAAAAAAAAAAACGTATTTACTTTGCTACGACACAATAGCCGATATTTCATGACCACATATTGGACTTCTATTAACTTATAACACAGAAGCATATTCCGTCAGCAGCCTACTCTCAAAGAAGAATTTGGGTCTTCTCGACTTGCGTTGCACCCGATCAGCAGCCTCCTGAAAGAATAACCAGATTTTTGTCATATTAAAAAAAAAAA
>NW_010369578.1:0-208 GCF_000414095.1 Morus notabilis | reverse complement strand
GCCAAGGGGCAGCCCCGGGGCAGGCCTGGGGAACCCCCGGGCAGCCCCGGGACTGCCCCGGCACATCCCCGGAGAAGCACCGGGAGACCCCCGTGCTAGCTCCGGGACAGCCCCGAGACAGCCCCGGGATACCCCCGGACAGCCCTGGGACAGCCCTGTGGGAGCCCCCAGAGAGCCCCCGGACACCCCCGGGACAGCCCCGTGGTAG
>NW_010369577.1:0-208 GCF_000414095.1 Morus notabilis | reverse complement strand
CCTAAACCCCAAACCCCAAACCCCAAACCCCAAACACCAAACCCCAAACACCAAACCCTAAACCCCGAACCCCAAACCCAGAACCCAGAACCCTGAACCCCGAACTCTGAATCCTGAACCCAAAACCCCCAAAATCCCCAACCCTGAACCCAGAACCCTAAACCCTAAACCCTGAACCCTGAATCCTGAACCCTGAACCCTGAACCGT
>NW_010369576.1:0-208 GCF_000414095.1 Morus notabilis | reverse complement strand
AAATTTTGAGTTAAATTTGAGTTAATAACTATTTATTAATACGAAATATGTAGCTTAATATGATCAGAAGATTAGTGCTTTGGTATCCATGATTTCGTTTTAACTTATATTTCGTCATTTTGCGAATTTAAATTTTCAATTTAAACTGAGATATGATATTTTTTTGATAATTTTTAACTATAACAGAAAAAATTAAATGTTACATTTT
>NW_010369575.1:0-208 GCF_000414095.1 Morus notabilis | reverse complement strand
TATATATATTACAATTTGAAATGAACACACGAACTCGGGTTTTCGGGCAAGAATTCGGGTAAAAATTCAAAAAATAGCCGTTTTTGGGTTTTCGGGCAACTCGAGTTTTCGGGCAAAATTCAAAAAACTAGCCGTTTCGGGTATTCGGGCAATTCGGGTACCTCGGGCGGGTCGGGCAATTCGGGCAGGCGGGAAAAATTCGGGCAAA
>NW_010369574.1:0-208 GCF_000414095.1 Morus notabilis | reverse complement strand
TATCATTTTGTTTTCATATCCCCTAAAATTTTAAATGGGTGTTAATACTTTTAATTTATGGCCGACCATACAATCTGTTATATAAATGTGCAAATGCAGCTTTTCAGACATACCCACGTGTACGTACAAGATGAAACTCGTCAAATTGTGACATTCATGGTTTCCCATTTGAGGAAGATGGATGGATGGATGGATCATTGTTCGAGGG
>NW_010369573.1:0-208 GCF_000414095.1 Morus notabilis | reverse complement strand
CTGATTGAACAAACTATGAGATCATGAATTTTCCTAGTTTCGACAAATTCGCTATGTAAAACTGTTGCATTTTAGTGACACTAAATATATATATATATATATATTATAATGATTTTTTTTAATTCTCTATTTTTCAATCGTTAGATCTGTATTAGAAATTGTCTATTTTATATATTTTTTTAATCTGATATAATTTTAATTAAATTCA
>NW_010369572.1:0-208 GCF_000414095.1 Morus notabilis | reverse complement strand
TGTAGTGGGTCGATGAGGTCAATCCCCCATTTAGTGAAAGGCCAAGGAGAGACTATCGACGTGAGATCTTCTGAATGCAGTCGAGGGATGAGGGCGTACCTTTAGCAGCCTTCGCATTTCTTTGCATATTCGATCACTTCCTTCTTGAGGTTGAGCCAATAATACCCCTACCTCAGTACCTTATAAGCTAGGGACTACCCCCCCCCCC
>NW_010369571.1:0-208 GCF_000414095.1 Morus notabilis | reverse complement strand
AATGAAAATATTCCCTGACGGTGAGAGGATCAGAGGGATTTGGAAGGTCAAGGATCAACCTTGCCCCTCTAAGGTTGAACTCGGTTAATAGGGTGTCAATGTGGCGAACCTTCTCAGAGTACGAAAAGGTTATTTCAACCCTCACCAATCTCTGTCCAGAAAGCTTCGACCGATCGTGGCTAACTGAAGGATAAAAGAACTATCAGCA
>NW_010369570.1:0-208 GCF_000414095.1 Morus notabilis | reverse complement strand
TTGAACCTTGCTTTCAAGACCCCAAAGCACATCTATATGCAATTACATAGTGGAGAGTGATAATAATCGAATAACTCTTCTAGTCCAATTGGCTGGCCACTGTTTCTAAATTATTGAATATGATACCTCTGACCATGAAATGGTGTCAAAAAGCCTTGTGTGTTGCTATAACTGGAATTCACAACGTAATATTTTGGGCAATGTGGCA
>NW_010369569.1:0-208 GCF_000414095.1 Morus notabilis | reverse complement strand
GTATCTGCGAGATGTGGCCGCGTCGATCAGCCGTCCGGTCAAAGAGCTCAAAGGCTTCGAAAAAGTCATGTTGCAACCGGGTGAAGAGAAAGTCGTCAGCTTCACGCTCAGCGAAGAAGACCTGAAGTTCTTCAACCCGCAACTGAAATACGCTGCTGAAGCAGGCGAGTTCAAGCTGATGATCGGTCTGGATTCGGACGCGGTCAAA
>NW_010369568.1:0-208 GCF_000414095.1 Morus notabilis | reverse complement strand
CTTAAAGTCATTATTGCTCGGCAATGGTTCAGCATGAATGCTTGGGAGATCTTTGGTTATAAAAGTATCTATGAAGTAGCTCGGAGGCAATGCATACGGACAAGTCTATTGTCAATAAATCATCGCGCTATTTTATTATATTGGCAGTTTTAGTTTAAAAGATGTTTTGAAATTTATCAATCCAAGCTTGTCGGCAACAGCTTGGAAG
>NW_010369567.1:0-208 GCF_000414095.1 Morus notabilis | reverse complement strand
TTTTTTTTTTTTTTTTTTCCTTCCCAATTATTACTCTAGAGTGAAAACAACTGTGGTGGAATATTAAAAAAATATCACTAGTTGGATCTTTCAAAATCATCTTAAATTAATAAAAGTAAAATAATTTAATGAAGATAATGAAGTTCCAAGCGTCCTACTAATAAGATATTTTTCATGCCATTCAAGTATTCTTCAAAAAAAAAAAAAA
>NW_010369566.1:0-208 GCF_000414095.1 Morus notabilis | reverse complement strand
GCTGATCCTGTCGCGTACGGCGCCAGAGATGCTGATCGAGCTTTTCCGCATTGAAGTGCCGGAAATCGCTGAAGGTCTGATTGAGGTGATGGCTGCCTCTCGTGACCCGGGTTCGCGTGCAAAAATCGCTGTTCGCTCCAAGGACAAACGAATCGACCCGCAAGGTGCCTGTATCGGCATGCGTGGTTCGCGCGTTCAGGCTGTTTCG
>NW_010369565.1:0-208 GCF_000414095.1 Morus notabilis | reverse complement strand
ACTGTAATTCTTATAAAATTGAAAAGAGTAGTTAGTACCATTTAATAATATGCTATTTATTTCTTGTTTTCTCTCGTTTTTTAGTTTTTGTGCATATGCATAATAATTCCTTTTATACGGATTTTTTTCCTTCTCTTTTACTTATGAAAGAAAAATAAATAGAAAATTAATTTTGTCGGAGCATCTTCATGAAGATAAAATAAAAAAA
>NW_010369564.1:0-208 GCF_000414095.1 Morus notabilis | reverse complement strand
ACCCGACTAGAATTTGATCATCAACCAAATGCTATACTCATTAGAGCTTTTTTTTTTGTTCATACATCACTCTTTATGTTACTCTCTTTATTCACTATTTGACATATAAACTCTGTCAGCTCATTTTTTTGTTTAAATAATAATATATCATGTTAGTGAAGTTTGCGTGTCAAACAGTGAATGCAGAGATAGCGACAGAGCCATAATT
>NW_010369563.1:0-207 GCF_000414095.1 Morus notabilis | reverse complement strand
CTTGCTCCAAGCTTTGTGTTTAGAAAACCAAAGTCTTTCACGTCAATTCCTTGGTTCCACGTAGACGTGTGTGTGGGCACACGTGGGACAAAACAGGTTTCTAAAAACACTCAAATTTTTACAAACACCAACCCATGCACGATGTGGAATTTTTGGGTGAAAAATTTTCCTCTCTTTTTTCCTTTGAGAATTTCGGCCACCAATGCA
>NW_010369562.1:0-207 GCF_000414095.1 Morus notabilis | reverse complement strand
TAATATGTGTTTTTTTCAAAATCAAATTATATTTGACTAGATAAAAAAATAGGACCGCAATGTATATGAATGAAATCTCATGGGTTAGGAACGTTCACTATCATTATACACACACTCTTGTTCATTTCACCGATTTGAATTTAGAATTTGAGTTTTGTTACAGTAAAAAGCTTTCTTATAAAATCACATATCAACTCGAATTAAAAA
>NW_010369561.1:0-207 GCF_000414095.1 Morus notabilis | reverse complement strand
CTTCCTCGACCTCGGCTGGTAGCCCTGTGAATTCTGCCACGAAGTCTGCCAGGGCTTGGCCCTTGACAGCGGTCTGTGGTTTGTAGTCGATGTCAAACTGGATAAGCTCGATGGACCATTTTAAGAGTCGACCAGAGGTGTCTGGCTTTTGTAGCACTTGCCTGAGTGGGTGGATGGTCAGGACCTGCACGCTATGGGCTTGGAAGT
>NW_010369560.1:0-207 GCF_000414095.1 Morus notabilis | reverse complement strand
ATAGATAAAAATCCAATGCATATATGTTTAACTATAAGTTTAGCAATTTTCTCATTAAAAAATATTTAAATCGCCACAATTCGAATCCAGAACAAACCTTAATTAATTGCAATATTTTTTAATTTAATTTGATTTTGATTCGATTGGATTTACTTATTAAAAATATTAAAAATCGTACATGGATTTATTTCGAAAGTTAAAATTTTT
>NW_010369559.1:0-207 GCF_000414095.1 Morus notabilis | reverse complement strand
ATAATATTGAAGGATAATTGTGGAAAAAAATAACTTAAAATGATCATTCCTCGCATATGAGAAAGGGATGATGATTCACCTAAAATGAGTAAATGACCATTTTTTTTGAATAATCATTCATTTCTTATAAATCTAATTAAACATCAAACTAAAATTTCATTACATTTTATTTCATTCCTTTCGACCCAACTAAACACACCCTCGAAG
>NW_010369558.1:0-207 GCF_000414095.1 Morus notabilis | reverse complement strand
TTCTTTTTACGTTTTTTTCTTTCACTTTTTTCCTTTTGCTTTTTTTTTTTATCATCCTTTTCCTTTTTTATTTGCTTCTTTAGTCCCTTATTTTTGCTTTTTCTCTCACCCTCATTTAATCTTATCATTTTTTCCCGATATACATTCTTGCTTATTTCCTTATTTTCATTTTTTAAAGAAGATTCTCTATAGTGTAGTCCTTTTTTG
>NW_010369557.1:0-207 GCF_000414095.1 Morus notabilis | reverse complement strand
CATGAAATTCGTATTTATATTCTCATTAATACGCGTGACAAAAAGATATTTTTTTACCACCCAAAAAAAGGAAAAAATTCGCTGTAACAACGAATTTCAAATTTGCCGCTATGTGTCTATATTGATTAGGCTATCTATAGCGACATGGTGCTTTTTCTAGCCGCGAGAATAAGCCCTTTTTTTTTTTTTTTTTTTTTTTTTTTTTTT
>NW_010369556.1:0-207 GCF_000414095.1 Morus notabilis | reverse complement strand
AGGGTTTGGGGTTTGGGGTTTGGGGTATGGGGCTTGGGGCTAAGGGTTTTGGGTTTAAGGTTCAGGGTTCACGGTTGACGGTTCACAGACCAGGGTTCAGGTTCAGGGTTCAAGGTCCAGGGTTCAGGGTTCAAGGTTCAGGGTTCAGGGTTCAGGGTTTAGGGCTCAGGGCTCAGGGTTCAGGGCTAAGGTCTCAGGGTTCAGGGT
>NW_010369555.1:0-207 GCF_000414095.1 Morus notabilis | reverse complement strand
AAAAGTCATTTTTTATTTCTCTTTCATTTTACACTAAACCAAAAAATCGCTTTCATTTCCGTTTTTTATTTTTATTGCGCCAAATACTGTTTTGAACACGTTTTCATTTTTTCTCAAAAAACGTAAAAAATAAAAACATAATCAATTTCAAACACGAACATAATTTTAGAAGTCCCGTATCCTTAATAACTAAAATGCAAACAAAAA
>NW_010369554.1:0-207 GCF_000414095.1 Morus notabilis | reverse complement strand
CCTAGCACATCGATTCTATCTTCGTGTGAACTCACCTATGCTGGGAATGTGTTTTTGCTTTGGCCTACCCTTCTTTGGTACAACTCGCGGTGGAAAAGAGGCGAACTTCCTTTACGTGATTCGGAATATCTCATTGCGAAGTATCCAGCACAGGATAAATTGTCTCAGCATACGCAAGAGCCCAAACTTCTGTCCTGTAGTATTTTG
>NW_010369553.1:0-207 GCF_000414095.1 Morus notabilis | reverse complement strand
GGCGGTCCACGGCACGCCCGCCGAATTCAGCAACGGGGCACCTGCGCCGTAAAGCAGACTGGTGATAGGGGAGTCATTATCAGCACCATTAATGGCGCGGTAAAGCTCACCCTCTTCCTGAGTACCTTCAGCCAGTGCCTGGGTGAAGTAACGGGCGGCAGCTGACAGTTCACCCTGGGCACCATCGAATTTTTCAAGCAACAAGTT
>NW_010369552.1:0-207 GCF_000414095.1 Morus notabilis | reverse complement strand
CGCTGCTGATGACGTTGTGCGGTTCACCGCGCGCCCACAGCGGCAGTATTCGCTACATGGGCGAAGAGTTGGTCGGCCTGGAGTCGGCGCAGATCATGCGCAAAAGCATCGCAGTAGTGCCCGAAGGCCGTCGCGTGTTTGCCCGGCTGACCGTGGAAGAAAACCTCGCCATGGGCGGTTTCTTCACCGACAAGGGTGATTATCAGG
>NW_010369551.1:0-207 GCF_000414095.1 Morus notabilis | reverse complement strand
GAAGGTTTCCAAAACCCTCGTAATGCGTGCCGACGGACCCAGAAAAGTTTCAGACCCCAAGAAAGGTGAAATCCATCCCGAAGACAATGAATGAAGCCGAAGAATAAAGAACTCGAGAATCGAAGACCTGTTGATGTAACGGAAGAATATAATTATTATAATTATTTATTTATTTGATTCGATTGAGTTGTAATTTATTTTTTCATG
>NW_010369550.1:0-207 GCF_000414095.1 Morus notabilis | reverse complement strand
ACTGATGAAGATGCATTCAAGGTATAACTAACATTTAATTAAAAAGTACAAGATCAACTTGCTACACTTATGACTACACTTAGGCCCCATTCATTTCACCGATTCGAGTTTTGCTACAATAAAAAGTTATTAGAACAGTCACATCTAACTTTTTCACAACAGTAAAAAGTTCTCACATAAAGTCACATATCAACTCAAATTAAAAAC
>NW_010369549.1:0-207 GCF_000414095.1 Morus notabilis | reverse complement strand
TAAAATTTTTTATTATTATTGTACTGTTACTTAAAACTTGTTATGATCATAAGCATGTAAGTGTTTATATTTTTTTTTTTAAAAAGCTGCTGTGAATACTATAAGTAAAAATTTAGATGTTTAGTAAATTATGTATAAATCTACTATAAAGATATATAATGACTAAAATAGACATATTTTAGCACACGTATTTACAATTAGTTTCAT
>NW_010369548.1:0-207 GCF_000414095.1 Morus notabilis | reverse complement strand
TAAAATTTTTTATTATTATTGTACTGTTACTTAAAACTTGTTATGATCAGAAGCATGTAAGTGTTTATATTTTTTTTTTCAAAAAGCTGCTGTGAATACTATAAGTAAAAATTTAGATGTTTAGTAAATTATGTATAAATCTACTATAAAGATATATCATGACTAAAATAGACATATTTTAGCACACGTATTTACAATTAGTTTCAT
>NW_010369547.1:0-207 GCF_000414095.1 Morus notabilis | reverse complement strand
GGTATATACTAGAGGTTCATATTCATACGAAAAGTCACAATTTTGAATTACTTTATTTTGTTTTATTTCTTTGGTTTATTTATTTGGGTATTGATTTTATCTATTTGTACCAAAGATTTCGTAGTTGCTGATCAGTATTATAGCTGGGACTGGGAGAGCTGGTTGGCAATTCAAAGTGAAATTTTGTTCAACTGAAACATCTAGGTT
>NW_010369546.1:0-207 GCF_000414095.1 Morus notabilis | reverse complement strand
TATATTTTTTTTATTCATCGCTGCTATAGTTATGTCGGATGTGGAATTTTTAGGACAGAAACTAACAATTTTTAGGGCAGTAAAAGGAAATATCATATTTGGACTTGTTGTTTTGTGTGCACACCGCAGAATTATTGCCGGCTTAATTGAGGTCATTAATACAACTATCTCCTTAAGCTACGGATTCCATCATGGCGGGGGCCCCCC
>NW_010369545.1:0-207 GCF_000414095.1 Morus notabilis | reverse complement strand
ATTGATTTTGGTATTTTAAGTTTTAAATAATTTGTCCAAAGATTACTATGAATGTCCTTTTCCTAATTTCATTTTCATTATATTCATTGTTTTTCAATTGAATTTTATAATGTTTTCATCTTTGTTATTTTCACTTATTGTATCTATGTTGATCACCTTTTTTTCTATTATCTTATTCAAATATTATCCATAGTCACATAAAATTTC
>NW_010369544.1:0-207 GCF_000414095.1 Morus notabilis | reverse complement strand
GCCCTTGCGCGCTCAGCATGGGCCGCAGCAGGGCCTGCGGCCCCTGCCTAGGCAGGGCCTGCAGGCCTGCTAGGGTTTCAGAAAACCTTGGCGCACGCTAGGGTTTCCAAAACCCTAGTGTGCCGCGCAGCCAAATCTAGGGGAGGGGCTGGTGGCTGAGCTTGTGGCGGAGGCAGGGACTCATGCGGCGGCCTGCAACGGCGACGG
>NW_010369543.1:0-207 GCF_000414095.1 Morus notabilis | reverse complement strand
CCAAAACCCCAAACCCCAAACCCTTAACCCCAAACCCTAAACCCTAAACTCCAAACCTTAAACCCTAAACCCCGAACCCCGAACCCCAAACCCCGAACCCTGAACCCCGAAATCTGAACCCTGAACCCTAAACCCCAAACCCGTAAACCCCCAACCTTGAACCAAGACCCCGGAACCCGAAACCCTAAACCCTGAATCCTGAACCCT
>NW_010369542.1:0-207 GCF_000414095.1 Morus notabilis | reverse complement strand
AACAAATGAACGCTGAATGGGTGAGGCAAATTGAGGCAAATGCAGAAAAGCTGGATTTTTCTTACATTTCCTTGTCTGTATAAAACATTAGCCTAAGGAGAAAGCTTCCTCCCCAGGCTAATTCCAGGGTTAACTGCGGTGAGCTATCGTTTTCAAAACGGTCTGCGTGCAAATATGCCCGAGATAGAAGACATGGGGTGTTAGAGA
>NW_010369541.1:0-207 GCF_000414095.1 Morus notabilis | reverse complement strand
CTGGGCAGGTTCCTTCTTTTCTCCTGTTAGGTAGCCAATCTTCCCTCTCCCGCGGATGTACATGTGCACAGATTGAGACCAGTGTAGGAAATTTTCTCCATTCAATCGTATTGTAGTGATTTGGACAGAATGGGAATCATGAGCAGAGACATGTGGCTTGGACGGATTTGTTTCAATGGTTTTTGACTGGTTCACAGAGGTGTTTGT
>NW_010369540.1:0-207 GCF_000414095.1 Morus notabilis | reverse complement strand
ATTCAAGATTAATCTGAACTTCTTCAGTCACTTTCTATTTGCGGCACAAGATAATATGAGGTCAATTTTTTGCTAACACGAAGCTTAGAAACAAAAACTCTACCTCTCACAAGGTTACGTAACCATCTCTTAATCATCAAAGCAAACAGGGCATCCAAAAATGTAAATTTTCGTGATTTTTCAGTATCATCTCTGAAATAAATAGTC
>NW_010369539.1:0-207 GCF_000414095.1 Morus notabilis | reverse complement strand
TGCAGAGTCTCCGGAGCAAGTCCAAAACATAAGAAATTATTCAGTATACTAGATGTATCACGTCATCTTACTCATTTAGTACACCTGTCTAATGAGATTGTATCATTTAAACATTTTATTTATGTCAACTTTTCACTAAATGATACATTTTGTCTATATCAGCTTTTCACTTTATAAAAGTAAAAAGCTGACATAGACAAAATATCG
>NW_010369538.1:0-207 GCF_000414095.1 Morus notabilis | reverse complement strand
AAACTTGGATAAATTCTTTGTGTCATTATTCTTCCCTTTCTTTGTTATATTTTCCGCAATTATTTTTGCCTTCGTATTTCTTGTTTGATTATTATTTCTCCGTAAACCGTTGATTCATGTGCTTGAATCCGTGAGTCCTCATCACAAGTTGTAGTTAGAAAAATATTAGAGGCACCCGCACCTGGGGTGTATGTGCATGACATGATA
>NW_010369537.1:0-207 GCF_000414095.1 Morus notabilis | reverse complement strand
TAATAGATTCTAAAAAATGAGGAAAGAACTTTGTAATAAATTAAGTATTTGGGCAAGGACCTATGTGTTTTGCCGTCGTGGCATGCCGTACTTTCCGCACTTAAGCATGACCTATGTATGTAATTAGATCGGAAAATCAGATTCATTTCTATAGGATAAATCTCTATCACTTATAAATGGTTTTTTAATAAGATTCATCTTATGGGA
>NW_010369536.1:0-207 GCF_000414095.1 Morus notabilis | reverse complement strand
AGTCGCCAAAGTTTCCATTCTCTGCCGCAGTGATGCGATGAAGGATGCGAACCTTGCCCTTGGTATCTTTCAGGGCTTTCAACCATCTGTCGAACTGATGTGATTTCTCGAAGGTGCTCATGAGTTTTTGTATCCAATTGGATACGACTTTGCAAGAAAAAAGTTAGCGGACAAAGCTAGTGGATGAGCCTGTCTGGCGCTTAAGAG
>NW_010369535.1:0-207 GCF_000414095.1 Morus notabilis | reverse complement strand
AAAAAAAAAAAAAACCATGAAGGCAACTTTTTCATTGTTATTCACTTGTTGTGTTTGTTATATGTGCACCTGGGGTTGTCCTAATTTGCACGGAGCTACTTCCCGGCATCACCGCGCAAATGAATGACTCGATGTCATTCTTGTACTTCTCTAAATCCTTCTTTCCTCCATAGAATTCCTGTGATGGTGTCTCACTTTTATGTATTG
>NW_010369534.1:0-207 GCF_000414095.1 Morus notabilis | reverse complement strand
GCTTCTTGCAATGGTCGCACCATGGTCTTCCTCTTCTTTGCCTGTTATCTTGAGATGAGTTGTGTGTATATAAGGCCGAACCTTCAGCAACCGGGGTGCTCATATGTTCTGTCATCATTAGTTCCTGCTTTCTTCTCTTCTGACTTCAGCAAATGCCGCTCGGATGGAAGGCAGTGGCCTGCTTCCCATGATTCTCCCCCTTACTTC
>NW_010369533.1:0-207 GCF_000414095.1 Morus notabilis | reverse complement strand
ATATAATAATAGAAAAAGACGGAAAAAAAATAAAAATAAGAGTCACAGAAAGATTAGTGATTTATTTAAAGAGAGAAAAAAAATGATAAAATAATTAAAAAAAACGAAAAAAAAATAAAAATAAGAATCACAAAGATATTAGTGATTTATTTAATTTATTAATTTAAATTTTTAATTTAAATTTAATTTTAATTTTATGTGAAATTT
>NW_010369532.1:0-207 GCF_000414095.1 Morus notabilis | reverse complement strand
CGTTAGTCTTGCTGGCAATAACATTGCAGCCCGCCAGACTTGAAGCAATGACAAACGGCAATGCAATTTTTTAAAAATACTGTTTCAACTCCGGTTAATTCGACAACCAGGACTCTACTGTTTCAGCACCGTACCGTGCTTTCCACTCTTTCAGTTTTCGGTGATTGCCCCCTTTGGTTTCAACGACCTCCCCGGTTTCGGGATTTT
>NW_010369531.1:0-207 GCF_000414095.1 Morus notabilis | reverse complement strand
ATCATTTATGTCTCGTTCACTTCACAAATTCAAGTTTTCAATTTGAATTGAGATGTAACATTTTCTGAGAACTTTTCACTGTAGCAAAAAAAGTTAAATATGACATTTTCTGAAAGTTTTTTACTGTTGAAACCTAAAACTAAAAACTCAAATCAATGAAATAAACAAGACCTTAATAATAACAATAAAAGCGGAAGATGATTACTC
>NW_010369530.1:0-207 GCF_000414095.1 Morus notabilis | reverse complement strand
CTAAGTCTAAGCCCCCACTCAATTTATTTTTGAGAAATTCTAGAAAATTCGCATTCTTTTAAAACTTAT
Organism: Morus notabilis; assembly: GCF_000414095.1. Classification (NCBI taxonomy): domain Eukaryota; kingdom Viridiplantae; phylum Streptophyta; class Magnoliopsida; order Rosales; family Moraceae; genus Morus; species Morus notabilis. The sequence goes on along the minus strand of NW_010369530.1, from coordinate 138 downwards.
ATTAGTAAATAACAAATTTACAAATGTATAAGAATTAATAGTTCTTTTATGTTTTAATTTTTTTAATTTTTAATTTTTAATTTTTTTCCCTCTTTCTCTCTTCTCTCTCTATCTGTCAGTTGTGGGTTTGCTCTTCTG
>NW_010369529.1:0-207 GCF_000414095.1 Morus notabilis | reverse complement strand
TTCATTGTCGTTTATCTTACTAAATTATCTCTATTTTGTTACTAATTTGTCGTTTGTCTTGGTGGGTATTTTGTTACCGTTTAGTGAGTGAGCTACAAAATTTAACTTATTAGTGTTTAGTATGAGAATTTATACCATAATTTAAATTATAATTCGTGACTCGTTACAGTATTTTTTCTCATAAAAAATACACATAAATTAAAAATA
>NW_010369528.1:0-207 GCF_000414095.1 Morus notabilis | reverse complement strand
TTTTTTTTTTTTTTTGCTTAACACGGATAAAAAATGGATATTATTTTAAGTTAAGCAATATAAAGAAAATTATGAATATGTGAGCAGGGAACATAAAGATTATAAAACTCGTTACCATAAAGAAAATTGAAATGCAGTGTAATAAAGGAACAAACTTTCCTACCGCCGTGCCTTACGTAAATCTAACTCTGTCTCGATTTGATCTTA
>NW_010369527.1:0-207 GCF_000414095.1 Morus notabilis | reverse complement strand
ATCATTTATGTCTCGTTCACTTCACAAATTCAAGTTTTCAATTTGAATTAAGATGTGACATTTTCTGAGAACTTTTCACTGTAGCAAAAAAAGTTAAATATGACATTTTCTGAAAGTTTTTTACTGTTAAAACCTAAAACTAAAAACTCAAATCAATAAAATAAACAAGACCTTAATAATAACAATAAAAGCGGAAGATGATTACTC
>NW_010369526.1:0-207 GCF_000414095.1 Morus notabilis | reverse complement strand
GAAAAAAGGTTAATCCACGTACCTTCAATCTCGTGTTGATACGGTGTACATTTAGTTAGTAGATTCGTATTATAATTTTGATTATAATTCATAATTTATTATAGTATTTTTTTTACAAAAAACACAAATAAATTGAGAATAATTTTGAATCGTAATTCTGAATTCATAAACTAAACGTCTTTTTAAAATATCTATGAGGTTTCATTC
>NW_010369525.1:0-207 GCF_000414095.1 Morus notabilis | reverse complement strand
AGAAAGACTTAACAAACATTTAAAAACAGGACATACCGCTAAATTCTTTCGCAAATACCGCATCATATCTTCGTAATATTCACTTTCTTTACATATCTTGCAAGCAAAGCAAGTGTTCCATTGGAGTCTTTTCTTTATGCAATGTTCGACTATCCTGCAGCATGGAATAAGCATAGGGCAGATGTGAGACATATCACGCTGAAGAAA
>NW_010369524.1:0-207 GCF_000414095.1 Morus notabilis | reverse complement strand
GTGCCTCTCGCATGCGAAGCGAGCGCTCTACCATATGAGCTACACCCCCAACTTGTGATTCGTTATGTTTTATCACTATTTAATTATTTATCTTGCTTGCGTCCAAGTTGTAAAACCAACCTTCCGTTTTCATTTACATTATCTGTCGTTTGAAGTCAACATGTCAACTATTTTAGAGTCGCGTTTCACAGATGCCAACGATACGTC
>NW_010369523.1:0-207 GCF_000414095.1 Morus notabilis | reverse complement strand
TATTAATTTCTATAACTAAAAGTTAGCCTATATACTTTCTTAAACTTTTTATATTGACATATTTTCTAGTATTTCCGTATTGAAAATTTATCTATGGGCTTATTTAATTTATTAATTTAAGTTAGATATAATTTTATATGAGAAATTTTATTATAATATAAAAATTAAATGTGATTATTTTTTAAAATTTTTTACTGTAATAAAATT
>NW_010369522.1:0-207 GCF_000414095.1 Morus notabilis | reverse complement strand
CAATCATTCGACTTAGTCACCTAGACTCTTAAGCTCTCCGGCGCAGATGGTTTCTTTTCGTCTCTCCTCTCATTTATGTTTGAATAGATTTGAATTAAGCCTCTAATTTATATTTGCATTATGTTTGATGTTAGATGGACTACTTTGCTTCATGTTTAATGTTGGATTGAACTTTGAATTGCTAATGTTAGAATTATTATTTCTATT
>NW_010369521.1:0-207 GCF_000414095.1 Morus notabilis | reverse complement strand
TCGGCCAAATCCTTGGCTGCATTGGTCAGGTCATGAGGTGGGCCCAGACCTTCAACCTCAGCCGATTTCCCATGGTTCCTTAAATCCACAAGCACCATTCTCCAATCTACAAAACAAACACCAAAAAAGCTCATCAGAATTCAGAAAAGGAATTGCTTTTGGAGAACAATTTTTTCGAGTAAATTCTAGAGGGAGAGAGAGAGAGAG
>NW_010369520.1:0-207 GCF_000414095.1 Morus notabilis | reverse complement strand
TCGCGGCGGTCCACCAGGGCCAGCCAAGTACGCTACAGCATCTGTTAAGGGGGTTGAAATGGTAGTAGAGGAGGAAGGCTGCGATAATGATTTGGATTACGTCGAGGCAGCTGGCTATGTGAGGCCTAACTCATATATTGATTGGTACGTTCTCGAGACATTCAATCTCACTGAGTATAGATCGCTCGTCAGCTACGGCATGGCGAA
>NW_010369519.1:0-207 GCF_000414095.1 Morus notabilis | reverse complement strand
GCCTGTCCATGGGCCTTCTCGGGCTTGAGCGGGAGGCCCGAAAAAAATCAGGCAATCAAGTTTGTGGGCGTCGGGCTCAAAATTAGTTTTTTCGGACGATCGCGGACGGTCCATCTAAAGTTTCAGCATTGGTCAATTTTCTGAAGGAATAGTTAGGAGACGTTTGTTTCTTATATTCATTCCTGATTCTGAATCATGATTCATGGT
>NW_010369518.1:0-207 GCF_000414095.1 Morus notabilis | reverse complement strand
GAAACAATTCTAAACATGGCAGAGTTGTAGTCGTTGACTTTCTTAAAATTTTGGAAACGTAAATTGTTTCATTCATCACGAGTGGCGGGAAGTACGACTTCTTTCTGGTGGTCGTATTTCTCCTTCAGATTTTTCTAAAGGACAAGTAGATCTTTAAGCGTGAGATATTCGCATTTCAAGCCTTCATCAAGATGTTTACGAAGGAAA
>NW_010369517.1:0-207 GCF_000414095.1 Morus notabilis | reverse complement strand
GCCTGTCCATGGGCCTTCTCGGGCTTGAGCGGGAGGCCCGAAAAAAATCGGGCAATCAAGTTTGTGGGCGTCGGGCTCAAAATTAGTTTTTTCGGACGATCGCGGACGATCCGTCTAAAGTTCTAGCACTAGTCAATTTTCTGAAGGAATAGTTAGGGGACGTTTGTTTCTTATATTCATTCCTGATTCTGAATCATGATTCATGGT
>NW_010369516.1:0-207 GCF_000414095.1 Morus notabilis | reverse complement strand
TTTTTTTTTCCTCTCTTGGGAGTCCTTTTGTTAGAGTTTTTGTAGAGATTTATTTTGGTAACGGAGAGGGGTCATTTTCAAGGATCTATTTTGGTACAATTTGGAGAGTTAAATTTCTCAGTTTGCGTGCTTTGGCTTCTCTATGGTTGAAGCATTAGCCTTCAAAGTGGATTTTCATTCAATTAAAGGTGATTTTACTAGCCAAAA
>NW_010369515.1:0-207 GCF_000414095.1 Morus notabilis | reverse complement strand
AATAAAGTTGAGTAAAATTGAATAAAGTTAAAACTTTAAAAAACGTGAACTTAAATAAAGTTGAAACTTGAGTTGTCTTTTTTTGAATTTTTTAGACAAAAAAACATGCCCTTAATTTTTATTCTATTATGAATTAATAATTTTTCCTTTAAAACTCGGATCTACCAAAATTAAAATAAAAAATTCACAGTTTCTCTCTTTTCTTGC
>NW_010369514.1:0-207 GCF_000414095.1 Morus notabilis | reverse complement strand
CTCCCTCTCCTCGCCGCCCTCCTCCTCCTCCGCCGCCACCCAACCTTCGCCCTTTTTAGCCCCCGTTTTAGTGGGTTTAAACTTTGAAAGTTTTTACATATTTATTGTATTTTTTAGTTTAAAATATTTAGATTTTTTGTTATTAGAATTTTACATTATACATTTTGAATTTTGATTTATAGATTTTAGAATTAGTATATAATTTGA
>NW_010369513.1:0-207 GCF_000414095.1 Morus notabilis | reverse complement strand
AAGCTTTTTATTAAGATACAAACTACCACGAAAAGATGACATAAATTTTCTTCAATCACTGTTTATTTATCGCCAGATTCCAAAATACCAAAGTTGAACCAATTATTAATGGCAATTCGACCATTATGACATGATCTGTAACTTAGGAAAAAAGAATCCACTAGTATTCAATTTTGTAACACGAATCATTACTAAATAAAAGTAGTG
>NW_010369512.1:0-207 GCF_000414095.1 Morus notabilis | reverse complement strand
TGTGGTGACAGCAGGCAGAACATTACATATTTCTTTAAGATTGCTTATCTATATTGTTTGAGTATGATTGATAAGATTGTTATTCCCATTGATTCGGAGAATAATCTGATTTGGTATACTTCTAGGTCTGATGGTTGTTCTGTTGAGAATGTATATGGGGTTGCTCGAGCTAGAGTTATTCCTATTAGTTTGGGTTGTAATATCTGG
>NW_010369511.1:0-207 GCF_000414095.1 Morus notabilis | reverse complement strand
ATATACTTTCTTAAGCTTTTCATATTAGCCTATTTTATACTATTTTCGTATAAATTTTTGACCCATCCTGGCCCTTGAGCTGGCCCCTGGGAGCCCCACTATGTGGGCTGGGGGCTTTTTGACAGTGTTTTACTTTTTTTTTGTCATTTTTTGAGGTCATTTTTTTGGCATGCCTAGAAAAATGTAAGGATCGTATTTGTAAAATTT
>NW_010369510.1:0-207 GCF_000414095.1 Morus notabilis | reverse complement strand
TCAACTTAAGGGCGTATTTATCAAACCGTAAAAAAATGTAATGAGAAAGATAATGAGATTGAAAAGAAAAGTAAAGTAATAGGATTAAGGGTGATTCATTTCTTTTTATGTGTTTACTTGACTATTCAAATCGTGTGATGAGAAATAACTACATTTCTTTTCTTATGTTTATTAAAATTAGAAGTAATAATGTTATTAATATAATCA
>NW_010369509.1:0-207 GCF_000414095.1 Morus notabilis | reverse complement strand
CATCCAACACACATTCTCGAACCTAACAATCATCGCGTGGCGGCCTGGTCCGTCTCGTTCATCGTCTGAAAGGCAAGTATCAAATGGGCAGGTCTATCGCACTCTTTTTTGCGTGTGCGGCTTTGGTTGTTCTAGCAGGTTCGTTCATGGCACCGGGTACGGTTGCCGCTGGCAAAACCGGTTGTTCGCCAGCATATGGCGTCGATC
>NW_010369508.1:0-207 GCF_000414095.1 Morus notabilis | reverse complement strand
TGATAAAAATCCATTCTAGCTGCTCGCCGCCGGTGGAGAAGTCGACCTCACCGCCAGTCAAATTTTTTTTTTATTTTCTCGCGTAACCCGAATTTGCTCAAATTTGCCTGAATTTTTATGACCGTTAGCCCGATTTTGCTCGTTGCCCGAATATGCCCGAATTTTTTTGATTGTTAGCCCGAATATCTGCCCAAATTTTGAACCCTA
>NW_010369507.1:0-207 GCF_000414095.1 Morus notabilis | reverse complement strand
GATTCGAGTTTAAAATTTAAATTTTTTTACAGTAAAAAACTCTCATAAACAATCACATTTAACTTTTTTATTACAATAAAAAATTTTCACATAAAATCATATCACAACTCAAATTTTAAATTTAAATCAAGAAAATGAACTAACCTTATTATTTAGCGGGGCCCACAAAAGTGTAATGTTAGACAATTGACAGTCGCGGAAGCATTA
>NW_010369506.1:0-207 GCF_000414095.1 Morus notabilis | reverse complement strand
TGATAAAAATCCATTCTAGCTGCTCGCCGCCGGTGGAGAAGTCGACCTCGCCGCCAGTCTGATTTTTTTTTAATTTTCTCGCGTAACCCGAATTTGCTCAAATTTGCCTGAATTTTTATGACCGTTAGCCCGATTTTGCTCGTTGCCCGAATATGCCAGAATTTTTTTGATTGTTAGCCCGAATATCTGCCCAAATTTTGAACCCTA
>NW_010369505.1:0-207 GCF_000414095.1 Morus notabilis | reverse complement strand
CTAAGAGCTATTCCTTTCTAAATTCCTTCTAGTTTTGCTTCCATAACTTTAAAAAGAGTTATGTTAACTTGCTCTGAAATGCATAAGAGGGAGTGCAACAAATAGGGGAGACGATTCTGAGCATTCCGATTCTGAGTATGATGATTCTGAGTTTTTTTATTCTGAATTTGCACAGTCCGTAAGATGAAATTGATATAGGTGACATAG
>NW_010369504.1:0-207 GCF_000414095.1 Morus notabilis | reverse complement strand
ACTCAACGCAGTCAATAAAAGTGGCTGCGTTAGTCTTCTCTTCCCATTAATGTACTGAGTCAAATAGTATTATATCAACCAAGAAATTAAAGAAATTACTAGGGAGAGCTTACTTCTTACCCCACCGGTCTAACCACAAAATTTACCACACATTTATTTTTATTTTTTTATTTTCTCTCTCTTTGGGGAGAATAAGAAAAAAAAAAA
>NW_010369503.1:0-207 GCF_000414095.1 Morus notabilis | reverse complement strand
GACCAAGAACCGACCGTGCAATAAGAACGGACCAAGAACTGACGTGCAATAAGAACAGACCAAGAACCGACCGTCCAATAAGAACAGACCAAGAACAGACCACAAACTGACCATGTAATAAGAACAGACCACGAACCGACCATGTATAACAACAGACCAAGAACAGACCAAGAACAGACCATGTTATAAGAACAGACCAAGAACAAA
>NW_010369502.1:0-207 GCF_000414095.1 Morus notabilis | reverse complement strand
ATACAACAATTTCTTCTACAAATTTTCAGGTCATGACATGAAGTCTAAGTCCAAGTAAGATAAACATATAAGAAGCAAAAAAGAAAACATACTATATATATAAATAAACTTTGATTCGAATAGTGAAAATAAAGGGAACAAAAAATCCAAAATAACTTAAAGCCATGAACAAAACAGAATAAAGAGAAGCCATCAAGTTTTTTTTTT
>NW_010369501.1:0-207 GCF_000414095.1 Morus notabilis | reverse complement strand
TTGTTCGTTACAGTGTTTTATTTCACAAAAAATATACGTAAATTGAGAATAATTTTGAATCATAATTTTAAATCCATGAACCAAACATAAGGTTAGAGTCTGTTCTTTTCGATCAAAACTCAAAAAAAAAAGTTATAATTTTATTTAAGATCTCGTTTACTTCGCGGATTTGAGTTTTCAATTCGAGCTGAGATGTGATATTTTTTT
>NW_010369500.1:0-207 GCF_000414095.1 Morus notabilis | reverse complement strand
TTTTTTTTTAAATGTGTTTATAATGAATAGAGTAACATAACCTAATCCATATTGCATATTTTTTAGTGTGAGGTTTTATAAGATTTGTTAAAAAACTTTAATGACGGTTTTCAACACTTTATCCAACACAGTTCCGATTTTATTCTCAATTCAAATTACAGTTTATTTGTGTATTCAAACGCCAATTTCAATCACAATTAAAATCAC
>NW_010369499.1:0-207 GCF_000414095.1 Morus notabilis | reverse complement strand
ATTGACCGGGTTGTCCTCGACCAGCAGGATTTTGGCTGGGCGCAAGCCTTTGATATGCGGCTCCGACGCTTCGTTTTCGACTACCTGTTCAGGCTGCAGGGCACGTCGCAGGCTTTGGTAAAGTGCGTTGCGGGCCAGCGGCCTGGCATGTTGTTGTAGTGGGGCCAGGCTGCTGACCTGGTCGCCGGGCATGAAATTGCCGTAGGC
>NW_010369498.1:0-207 GCF_000414095.1 Morus notabilis | reverse complement strand
TGCTCAGGGGATTTTTTTGGATCACACGTTTGAAGGTTACTTGGAAAAAGGGAACAACGACAGTAAACTGATAAACCTCATCCATATTACGCCAACTGGTCCTTTGTTCCCTCAATCCATCCTTCATTGGCTCGATCAAATTTTTATTGTCGTTTTCATTCTATCGTCTAAATATTGCTTTAATGGAGAGGAGGCTTTATGAATAAC
>NW_010369497.1:0-207 GCF_000414095.1 Morus notabilis | reverse complement strand
CCCCCCCAAAAAAACACCCGAAAAAACCCAAAAAAAAACCACAAAAAAAACCCCTATAAAAAAACTCCAAGAAAAAACACCCCAAAAAAAACCATAAAAAAAAACTCCCAAAAAAAACCACCAAAAACAACCCCCAAAAAAAACACCCCTAAAAAACCGCCCAAAAAAAACCCCCAAAACACCCGCCCAAAAAAAAACCCCAAAAAA
>NW_010369496.1:0-207 GCF_000414095.1 Morus notabilis | reverse complement strand
ACAGGCCCTTGTCCAGAATCTTTAGAAAGCCTTTTCACTGCTATTTCTTTCCCAGATGATAGCACACCCTATAAAAAAATAGTGTTATTAGATAAAAGGTATATAAAAAAACTCAAAGGAAAAATTAATATTGTTCATTTCACAAAGTAAGATAATCCATATTATATAAAACATTAAGGTACCTTGTAAACAAGACCAAAACCACCC
>NW_010369495.1:0-207 GCF_000414095.1 Morus notabilis | reverse complement strand
CAGTCCCTTGTAAATACCGAAGAATACGTTTAACAGCTTGCCAATGAGTGTTGAGAGGGTTTTGCATGAATTGACATACTTTATTAACACTAAAAGTAATGTCAAGTCTGGTCACAGTTAAGTACTGTAAAGCGCCTACAACACTACGATAGAATGTAGAATCAGCGACTGGATCCCCCTCTCGAGCTGATAATTTGAGCCCACCAA
>NW_010369494.1:0-207 GCF_000414095.1 Morus notabilis | reverse complement strand
GTGAGAGAGATAGACAAGTGTGTAAGGGATTTTGGGTATTGGGTAGAGAGAGTGAGAAATTTGTATGAGTGTGTAATTCTGAAACTGTTAATTGATTTTTTTTTATCTTCTGTTTGTAAGACATTTGGAAATTTTCTAAACCATTTAAATCTTTATCCTCTCTATTTTTCTATTATTTTTGTTTGAGTTTATAGGTGTAGTGCGTGG
>NW_010369493.1:0-207 GCF_000414095.1 Morus notabilis | reverse complement strand
CCAGTGTGAGAAATGTGTAACCCAGTACCATCACCAATAACAATGTCGTATGGGCCGTCATAAGGAGCTTGAAGTGACAGATAGTTCAAATCAGTAGTGACATGATGAGAGGCCCCGGAGTCAAGAAGCCACGTAAAGTTGTCTGAAACTGTTTTTCCTAAAACTGTTTTAGTCAAAAACTGTGCCGTTTCGGGAATCTGTGTTTTA
>NW_010369492.1:0-207 GCF_000414095.1 Morus notabilis | reverse complement strand
ACATTATATAGCAATGATATTTATTTTATGCAACGTACTAAGATTTTGAATTTTATTATAATAAAAAATTCTTAATATTAATTATATTTAATTTTTTTATTATATTAAAAAATTTTCACATAAAATATATTTAATAACAAAGAATTTACTGTTTTTTTGCTAAAACAAAGAATTTACTATTACAAATCATTGTTACTCGCTTTATAT
>NW_010369491.1:0-207 GCF_000414095.1 Morus notabilis | reverse complement strand
ATGACTTGGAATTGATCAGTACTTGAATTTGAAAATAAGTTTCAAAAATTAAGATTTTCAAAAGCTTTGGAATTATGGGAGTAGCGAACAACCGCGTTGAAAGGTACTAATAACAGCATAATCCAAGTTGATACCCTAGAAAATGAAAAAAATAAAAAAAATAGAGAAATCTGTTGCAGAGACCAAAAAAGATACTCAATCAGCAGG
>NW_010369490.1:0-207 GCF_000414095.1 Morus notabilis | reverse complement strand
CAAGTAAACGACAAAAGACACCAAAAGGAAAACGATATTAAGATACAAAACGACAGTAAAATAGAAACTACCCGAATCTGAAAATACGGTAAAAGGACAATAGTTTCATAACAACGTCAACGTATTGCAACATCAGCATAAAACAATAACAATATCAAAACTGTTATGAAAACTATTAAAATGCAAAACTAAAAATTTTGGCACTAT
>NW_010369489.1:0-207 GCF_000414095.1 Morus notabilis | reverse complement strand
ATGTTTGGTTGGTTTTAGAAAAAGGAATGACTATTCAAAATGAAATGACTTTTCCATCAAATGAGTGAATCATTATTCCTTCCCCATATGAGAGGAATGCCCATTCTAAGCTCTTTCAATTTTCTTTTCCATCACTACCCTTGGAAATTATACTTATTATATTTATATTTATAATATAATTAATATTATATTATAATAATTTATATT
>NW_010369488.1:0-207 GCF_000414095.1 Morus notabilis | reverse complement strand
TCTAATACGTTTCTTTTATGCTTTTTTTTTCCTTTTGTTCTTTTTTTTTTAACAATTTGCATAACCGTAATTTTAAATAAATCATGCGCGTCACTTGGAATCATTCTCATTTTTTCCCGATTATTGTTATTATTTATTTTTAAGTGATTTGTAGCCCGAATTTTAGCACCGTTTTGTACAGAATTTTTGATGTCATACAAATGAATC
>NW_010369487.1:0-207 GCF_000414095.1 Morus notabilis | reverse complement strand
CACAAAAACCCATAAACCAAAACCGACCGACTTATCTTACAGACAGTTCGGTTTCAAAATTGAAATTTTCAGTTTTCTCATTTTCGGTGCTTCTCGGATCGGTTCTGTTTAGGTTTGGTCGGTGGATGTTGGTTTTGGATATCCATGAGTAGGGGTGGCAATTCGTGTTGGTGGGTCGTGTTTGTGTCGACTTGTTTATTAATCGTG
>NW_010369486.1:0-207 GCF_000414095.1 Morus notabilis | reverse complement strand
CACAAAAACCCATAAACCAAAACCGACCGACTTATCTTACAGACAGTTCAGTTTCAAAATTGAAATTTTCAGTTTTCTCATTTTTGGTGCTTCTCGGATCGGTTCTGTTTAGGTTTGGTCGGTGGATGTTGGTTTTGGATATCCATGAGTAGGGGTGACAATTCGTGTTGGTGGGTCGTGTTTGTGTCGACTTGTTTATTAATCGTG
>NW_010369485.1:0-207 GCF_000414095.1 Morus notabilis | reverse complement strand
CTCTATAGAGATAACATCTCCATATTTTGAGAGCAAAAATTACTGCAGCTAACTCTAAATCGCGAATTAGTAATTCTGCTCGTGAGGCTTCAGTTGGTGAGATGCATAAGCTACAACACGTCATTGCATCAGAACACACTTAAGTCCCCGTCTTAACGCGTCAGAATATACCTCTGTAACGCCATCCAGAATTAAACATGTTTAATT
>NW_010369484.1:0-207 GCF_000414095.1 Morus notabilis | reverse complement strand
AAAAAAGAGTAGGGACATATGTCAAACTAAAGATTTCAATCGGGTAAAGTGACATTTTTGAGACAAATAGTATGCATGGTAAATAGCATGTGCTCAATTGATGGCGCTTGAACAAAGAAAAAATCGAAAAACAAAAAACGCCATCTTTGTTATTTGGAAGGAGCGGGAAATTTTGTTTTTTCAATATTTAATGGCGGTTGGATAAAC
>NW_010369483.1:0-207 GCF_000414095.1 Morus notabilis | reverse complement strand
TACACGCATCTGATCAGTCAAGACTACAGCCGGATCGGTTCTGTCTACAATGTTCAACAACTACTTTGCAGCTTCTTGAAGAAACACGAGATTGCGCATATTTGCAGTGAAAAATATGGCGAATTATTCGAGTTGACGCTGAAAGTTCAGCCTAAATGGCTTGATCTTCCAGCGTGGTACTTTTCCCGCGCTATCGATGGTGAAGGC
>NW_010369482.1:0-207 GCF_000414095.1 Morus notabilis | reverse complement strand
CGTCGCAAAAAAGTAAGATTATTTGCGATGACATTTTGAAAAATGTCGTTGCAAAAAAGATCATGTCACGAGAATTTTGCAACGGAGTATTAGCGACGCTTGTCGTCGCAAAAACTTTTTTTGCGACTAATTATTTGTGACGACATATCTGCGACGACGTGTAGTCGTAAAAACGGTTATTTGCGACGACAAAAAGTCGTTGCAAAA
>NW_010369481.1:0-207 GCF_000414095.1 Morus notabilis | reverse complement strand
GCTGACCCCGAGTGACAACCGCCTGCAAATGCTTGAGCTGCTGCGGCCCGAAGTGTATTTCGTTTGCAAACACCTGGAGCGGCACTTCCTCAATCAGTCGGTGGTACTGGACGAACGTCCACGCAAAGTCGCGAACCTGTGCCAGGCACTGCAAAACCACTTGGCAGTCGGCTACAAATTGATCATCGAGCGTATCTCTGCACGCCT
>NW_010369480.1:0-207 GCF_000414095.1 Morus notabilis | reverse complement strand
ACTAATTTAAATTTAAATAAATTAATCATCCTTATCAATACGTAATTCCCGTATACGAGTCCTCCATCAAATTGCTAACCCACGTATTCAATCTCCACAAACAACCTTAAAGTTATGAGACTATTTCAGAATTTAAATGAGCTTGAACAGGCTATTTCAGAATTTATCTCCCACTAATTTTATTCGTTCTGGATCAATTTGTTACAG
>NW_010369479.1:0-207 GCF_000414095.1 Morus notabilis | reverse complement strand
ACTACAACAAATGATAATAGATTGAAAGTTTAGAAAATTAGATGCTAAGGGTTTGTTTGAAAAATATACCAAAACTATAATTTTTAATTCCAAAGTTTAAAATTCAAATTTTTTATAAGAAAAAAATACTGTAACATGATTAATAATTTGTGTTAAGTATATAAAAAAACGGTCCTAACATTTTCAGATTACAAAACCAAGTGTCAC
>NW_010369478.1:0-207 GCF_000414095.1 Morus notabilis | reverse complement strand
ACTACAACAAATGATAATAGATTGAAAGTTTAGAAAATTAGATGCTAAGAGTTTGTTTGAAAAGTATACCAAAACTATAATTTTTAATTCCAACGTTTAAAATTTAAATTTTTTATAAGAAAAAAATACTGTAACATGATTAATAATTTGTATTAAGCATATAAAAAAACGGTCCTAACATTTTCAGATTACAAAACCAAGTGTCAC
>NW_010369477.1:0-207 GCF_000414095.1 Morus notabilis | reverse complement strand
GCACATGTTTAAAGCAAGTCTCGAAAAAACCCGCATGTCGTCGTAAATACTGATTTTTGCGACGAAGTGTCGTCACAGATTTGTTGTCGCAAATAATTAGTCGTAAAAACTTTTTTTGTGATGACACTATGTCGTCGCAACCGTATTTACGCCGACAAAATTTTTTTGCGACAACAGGCGTCGCTAATACGCCGTTGCAAAATTCTC
>NW_010369476.1:0-207 GCF_000414095.1 Morus notabilis | reverse complement strand
GTCCACGTCCTTCCTGGCATCGTGGAAAGGCTTACAGACATTTGTAACACGGATCCCAATGGCACTATCGAACCAGGTGCTGTAGTTTCCAACTGCCTTTTAAGTACCTCCACATTTGTAAAACATGGGGTAATCTTTCCTTCCTTTGCCATGCTGGCTGCGATTTTGTGACCCTTAGCCTTCCTTCGACCTCCACGACGTCGTCGA
>NW_010369475.1:0-207 GCF_000414095.1 Morus notabilis | reverse complement strand
AAGTACCATTACTTGCAAGGTAAAAAGCTTCGTCCGATCACATTTTTGGTAAAATCCAGACATACGTTTGGTTTATAAATTCAGAATCATGATTCAAAATTATTATCATTTTACGTGTATTTTATATGAGAGAAAAACACTGTAGAGAACGATGAATCATGATTCAGAATCAAAAACAAATAAAGGAAACAAACGTCCCTGACCCTC
>NW_010369474.1:0-207 GCF_000414095.1 Morus notabilis | reverse complement strand
AAGTACCATTACTTGCAAGGTAAAAAGCTTCGTCCGATCACATTTTTGGCAAAATCCAGACATACATTTGGTTTATAAATTCAGAATCATGATTCAAAATCATTATCATTTTACGTGTATTTTATATGAGAGAAAAACACTGTAGAGAACGATGAATTATGATTCAGAATCAAAAACAAATAAAGGAAACAAACGTCCCTGACCCTC
>NW_010369473.1:0-207 GCF_000414095.1 Morus notabilis | reverse complement strand
TACCTTGCTAGGAAAAACCTAATAGGATTAAAATGTAGTGGGAAGTGCATTTGTGAAAAGATTTGTTGTATTGTCACTTGATCGAATGTATTGAATATTAATATCCTTATTCTTTTTTAGTTCTTAGGAGTATGAGAAGAACTTCAGGGTATGTGTTTCGTTCTGTCACTTTTGATGTAGCCTTTCTTTATTTGAGCGACATATGTT
>NW_010369472.1:0-207 GCF_000414095.1 Morus notabilis | reverse complement strand
ATTCTCGAAAGTGCTGGGTGGCAACTGCCCGCTTGCCTGCACGAAGAGTGGCGAGGCCAATAGCAACAATGCTGCTGCGAGGGCTGCTGCCGTTTTGCTTGACGTAATCACCCTATCTCCTGTTAGCCCTCTGTGCCTGCAGTGTTGATGACGGCCTATTAGTGATGTGTCAGAGAAAGTTCAAATAACGTCATTAGCACTCTACGC
>NW_010369471.1:0-207 GCF_000414095.1 Morus notabilis | reverse complement strand
CCCCCAAAACTCAGCCAGGTTGCCTCATTCAACCTGCCAATTGTGCCTTGAATTGCCCGAGCGAAATAAGCCGCGTTATCACCTAGGAGGTGTTGATTTACTCTGGACCGTTTGTGACTTCGTAGTAGGTGCTACGCAGGCGATTCACGGTGTAGCCACGACGACGCAGCGCTCCAACAACGGAAGGCCCATTGCCGGTGTAGCGAC
>NW_010369470.1:0-207 GCF_000414095.1 Morus notabilis | reverse complement strand
AAAAAAATCAAAATCACAAAAACAAACGAAACATCACAGAATCCACAAATACTGCATAAACATTACAAAAATCCAAAAATAACAAAACGAACAAATAAAAAAAGGAGATCGCTTGATCTCTCTCTAAAACCTAAAAAGGAGATCCAGCCTTCCTTCGTTTCAATGTCGGGAGGCGGTGGAGATAGCCAACGAACCGATGATTTCCCA
>NW_010369469.1:0-207 GCF_000414095.1 Morus notabilis | reverse complement strand
CCAAACCCCGAACCCTAAACCCTGAACCCCCAAACCCCAATCCCCGAACCCCAAACCCTAAAGATCAGCATATGAGAAATTATGTGAGATTTCTAATACTCTTAATAGATTCCTAATGCACTCATAGTGTGTGGTCTCTCGTTCTTATCACAATCCTGTGATTATCACTAAGACTTGGATTTCTTTTTAGAGATCTATATAAGTTAA
>NW_010369468.1:0-207 GCF_000414095.1 Morus notabilis | reverse complement strand
TGTAATCGTTCATATGGTGTCTTGTTGGATAGGAGTGGAGTGGGTAATCTGTTAATGAGGTAGCTAGCTGCTTTAATATGCTCCCCCCAAAATTTCAATGGAAGATTAGCTTGAAAATGGATGGCACGAGCTACATTTAAAAGGTGACGATGTTTGCGTTCAACTACCCCATTTTGTTGAGGTGTGCAAGTGCAAGATCGATGAAAA
>NW_010369467.1:0-207 GCF_000414095.1 Morus notabilis | reverse complement strand
CTTGTAATCTTCTCTCAATAAGCAAGATAACTAAAGATTTGGATTGTCTAGTCACGTTTACACCTTCTGTTTGTATGTTTCAGGATCGGATTTCGGGGAAGAGGATTGGCAATGCTAAAGAATTCTCTGGTCTGTACTACTTCGAGGACGATCTTTCCGTAAAGGGTCATATGGTCAATCATAATGTCTCCCTTACTCGAGAACAAC
>NW_010369466.1:0-207 GCF_000414095.1 Morus notabilis | reverse complement strand
AGGGAATGAAGAGTGGAACAAACGTCAAAAGACTCAAAACAAAGAATGAAATTGGAAGGAACGAAGCAAAAGACCTGAGACTTCCTTTGAACATTATCAAACCTCAATCCCCAACAAATAGCCACTGCCTAAAAATACTCTGCAACTTCAGGAAAGGGATGTCACTTTTCTCAAGAAATTTCACCTTCATCCTTCATATAAATGATG
>NW_010369465.1:0-207 GCF_000414095.1 Morus notabilis | reverse complement strand
AAAATGTAACATTTAATTTTTTCTGTTATAGTTAAAAATTATCAAAAAATATCATATCTCAGTTTAAATTGAAAATTCAAATTCGCAAAATGACGAAATATAAGTTAAAACGAAATCATGGATACCAAAGCACTAATCTTCTGATCATATTAAGCTATATATTTCGTATTAATAAATAGTTATTAACTCAAATTTAACTCAAAATTT
>NW_010369464.1:0-207 GCF_000414095.1 Morus notabilis | reverse complement strand
CATATATGAGTGAGACTTTAATAGATACAATTTAAATACCTACTGAAAGGTATATTTTCTTATTCTTTAACGACAATATTAAATTTATTGTCAATTTACGAACATATAGTTCTTTAATATGTTAGAAATATTATTGTTAAAAATCTAAAATTATCCGAATTTTTGTTTGAGAGGTATGATATATTCTCTTGTAAACCTTTTTTTTTT
>NW_010369463.1:0-207 GCF_000414095.1 Morus notabilis | reverse complement strand
AGACACTGTTCAATGAGCAGTACTTCCTTCAGAGTTATAGGGATGAAAAAACGCTGGAATTCATGTCTCTACTACAAGGTGACCCGTCTGTAAGGGAGTATGAGGCCAAGTTTAATGACCTATCCTGGTTTGCACCATCTTTGGTGGAATCTGAACAACTGAGATGTCTTAAGTTTGAGAAGGGCCTCAAGAACTCTGTGAGGAGAT
>NW_010369462.1:0-207 GCF_000414095.1 Morus notabilis | reverse complement strand
CAGGTTTATACCTGCGGCCATTCACTAAAGCACATGCCCAATAGGGCCTGTGTTGGCTTCTTCTGTCACGGGCCCCAAATGGGCCCGTGATAAATTTTTGTTTTTGTTGCAGTTCTGGGTGGAAGCCCAGAATTGAGAATGCCCTATGTCACGACCCTTCCCCAGATGCGGTGGCCGCCAGGCCGCCACTGCATGCAGCCGCGGTGG
>NW_010369461.1:0-207 GCF_000414095.1 Morus notabilis | reverse complement strand
CGTTCGAGCTCCCGGAGTGCGTGGTTTGCCCGCGAGGAATTCGAATCTGCAATTTCGTTCCAGCCATTCAACAAAAACAGGAAAGGTTCCGTTTGCTGCACGCGCGCGAGGTTGGCGGCAGTGAGACTTTCTGCCTGGAACTCGGGCATACCAGCAATGTATTCAAGACCCCCCTGGTGCGGGGATGTCCGCACTGGAAGTTCCACG
>NW_010369460.1:0-207 GCF_000414095.1 Morus notabilis | reverse complement strand
TTATAGCGTCAATAAATGACGCTATAGCTTCGATTGGACGGTTATAGATATTCCATTCAGTGCTATCCATACAACCGGAAGAAATAAACGTTCTAAACAGTCCTGAAAAATAGCTGCATCAAGCACCGCCAAGCGACTCAGTGTGTCCAGCGCCGATGAAGGCTTCTGGCCATAGCGTCGAGCATGAAACCCAATACGCCAATCAGT
>NW_010369459.1:0-207 GCF_000414095.1 Morus notabilis | reverse complement strand
TTTATTGATATTTTAGAATATTTTATGCCTTTTTTATCTTCCTGTCTTAATAAGGAAAAAAATGAAAGGCTGAGATTTAATGGGGATCAGCCCATTCATTTCTCAACTGGGGACCAGTCCCAATCACATCTATATAGTTTGTAAAATTGAGATATTTAAGTAATATGTCATAATTTCGTAATATATTATGATTTTTAAAATTAGATT
>NW_010369458.1:0-207 GCF_000414095.1 Morus notabilis | reverse complement strand
TTAATTTAAATTGAGATGTGATTTTATGTGAAAATTTTTTACTTTGAAAAAAAAAGTTAAATGTGATTTTTTTTAGAGTTTTTACTGTAACAAAACTTGAATCGGTAAAATGAACGAAACCTTAATATGCAACTGTTTCGACTTAAAAATGCAACGCAGTGGACTAGCTTTGAGTAGAACTCACCACTGAAAACCATTTTGTAAGGG
>NW_010369457.1:0-207 GCF_000414095.1 Morus notabilis | reverse complement strand
GTTTCCTTTTTCTTTAAATTTGCTAATTTTCTTGTGATTACTATTGAGTTGATTCTTCTGAACTGGCGTTTCATTCTTTTGTCTAGTATAATGTAGTTTAAACTAAAGAATATGTAATTCTATTTTCATTTTTAGACCATACCAATACCATTGAAGTATAGTCTACAGATCTGTTTTTATGCATATTGTATTTCACGTTGCCTCATC
>NW_010369456.1:0-207 GCF_000414095.1 Morus notabilis | reverse complement strand
TCGGGGTTCGGGGTTCGGGGTCCGGGTCCAGGTTCGGGGTTCGGGGTTCGGGGTTTCGGCTTAAGGGTTTAGGGTCTATGGTTTATGGTCTAGGGTTATGGTTTTGGGGTTTAGGTTATGGGGTTTAGGGATTGGGGTTTAGGGTTCGGGGTTTAGGCTTGGGGTTTGGGGTTTGGGGTTTGGGGTTTGGGGTTGGGGGTTAGGGGT
>NW_010369455.1:0-207 GCF_000414095.1 Morus notabilis | reverse complement strand
TCGCTCCTTCAAAATGAGAATTTAAATTGAAAAGTGAATTTATGTAAAAGGAAAACACGTCTATAGTAGAAAATTTTAAATTTAAATTTTTTTGAGAAAAAATATTAAATTAAAAGGTTTGAGTTGTGATTCAAATCATAAAACAAACAAAAACCTTAGTGTACCTCACATAATATGGAAAATGAAAAAAAAAAAAAAAAAAAAAAA
>NW_010369454.1:0-207 GCF_000414095.1 Morus notabilis | reverse complement strand
AAAAAATAAATAATTTAATGTGCAATAATGCAATTTATCTTATTTTGAAACAAAGAAGCTGACAAAGATTTCATAATTAACCTAACAAAATAAAAATAAAAAGCAAGAAACTCGTGGCTTCACCTTAACTTTTGGGGCCCCAAATTTGTGTCACAACCCTCCGGTTTCTGCTGATTAAAAAAAAAAAAAAAAAAAAAAAAAAAACCC
>NW_010369453.1:0-207 GCF_000414095.1 Morus notabilis | reverse complement strand
AAAGCACCTTGAACGGGCTTCGGGCAGGTCTTAGCTGCCTGAATCCCGGTCTGGCAACCCGAGCCCGCCTGGGCTGCCCGAATTTTTTTAAATATTTTATAATATTATATCTATTATATATAATATTGTTTATTAATTATATTTATATATAAATAATTATTAAGTTATTTATGGTAAAAATTATATAAAAACTATAATTAAGATTAA
>NW_010369452.1:0-207 GCF_000414095.1 Morus notabilis | reverse complement strand
AGGGAAAGAATGTTTTCTAATTATTGATGAATATAGTTGTTTTGCTTGCTAATCTGTGGAAGTTTTGGCATTGTTGATGGAGAGTGTGAATTAGAGATAGAAACGAGCACAGCGAAGGAATAGTATTTTCCAAGAAGTGGGATATGTTTTTGGGTTTGAATGGTATTTTGCATAAAAGTTCAGAGAGCTGGTTGCAACCTTTGATGG
>NW_010369451.1:0-207 GCF_000414095.1 Morus notabilis | reverse complement strand
ATAAGGAAACAAATCTCCAATACAATGCTATATTTATGTCAAATTTGACATGTGTATCAAGTATTGCTAAAATTTGACATTTGGTGGCACATTAATTATTTTTGTTAATTTTTTGCCTTTACAACATTGTTATTTTCAAATTATTTCAAAATAAAAAATTTCTTTTTACAAGTTTGAAATTTTAAAACTAATGACAAAAAGTAGACA
>NW_010369450.1:0-207 GCF_000414095.1 Morus notabilis | reverse complement strand
GGACTTTCCCCATCTCTTGCCGACGCCTGACAATGACGGAACCTGATTCACAGAGGTTGAATTGTTTTACATGTATCCACGAAAAATCAGAATAAATTTGCCGAAACTTTAGGTTGAATTGTTCTACATGTATCCAAAACTTACGAAAGTTTCACAGAGAGGTTTTGGGAAAATTATGAGTTAATACATATAGGTTACAAGATATCC
>NW_010369449.1:0-207 GCF_000414095.1 Morus notabilis | reverse complement strand
GAATGATTTTCCATCCAAACAAGTAGAATCCCAAATTAAAACAATAAAATTTATACCTTTGCGAAAAATATCATAAAAATAAAATAAAATTTATACCTAGATCATGGCCATGATATTGTTGATGGTGTGCTGCTCTGGACCTCGAGAGTGATGGTTTCCTAGCATAAAATCAAGGTACGTTAGAAAGAGATGTAGAGAGATAGTTCT
>NW_010369448.1:0-207 GCF_000414095.1 Morus notabilis | reverse complement strand
GACAAAATAAGATATCAGCTAAAGGAACGACAATAATGTCATAAAAATGGCTGCACTATGCGAAACAACACAAACAAACGATAATATTTAAAACTTAAATGCTAGTAATTTCCCTTCAACTAATTAATAGAACAAAACTAACATCATATTATTTGCATCGAAACTATGATTATTGTGATCAAATTAAACAAATTAAGATGGACTTTT
>NW_010369447.1:0-207 GCF_000414095.1 Morus notabilis | reverse complement strand
GGGTCACCGCCGAATTTTTCCAGGTTCGAACTCACGTAGCTGTAGGCAATTTCGGCGGATTCTTTCATCACTTCGCCCAGTTGCCCGGTGAGCTTGAAGCCACGGTTCAAGGTGTGAATCCGCGTCGCCTCAATCGGCAATGTCGCACCGCCCATGCTGGTCCATGCCAGACCGGTAATCACCCCGATGCCCGCCAGCACTTGTTCA
>NW_010369446.1:0-207 GCF_000414095.1 Morus notabilis | reverse complement strand
AGGCGAAATTTTTAAAATTAATCCCAAAAATATTTCAAAAACTATACAAATTTGCACTTAATCGTTTACTTTGTCCTAAATATCGTTTCCTACATACGGAAAAAATAATTTTTTAATTTGTTATTTCGGTCATCATTAAATTTACAACTTAATCATAACATTTGCCCTTTTATTTGTTTCCTTTACAAGAAATATATTTATACTCGT
>NW_010369445.1:0-207 GCF_000414095.1 Morus notabilis | reverse complement strand
ATTCGTGACCTTGTCGGTGTCTCTTTTAAATAATATAATTATTTGATTAAAATTAATACAATAGATAAAAATTCATGTTTATACATTTTACGAAACATTTCTCTTTTTTACCATTCTTTTTTAAAATTTTCATAACATCTTGGCCCTTCTTAGAAGAAAATTATTTTATAATATGATAATTTCTACGGTGGAATTCAAAAAAAAAAA
>NW_010369444.1:0-207 GCF_000414095.1 Morus notabilis | reverse complement strand
AAAGTCGGTTTATGCCTGAAAGCTGTTCTGCTGAAAATACTCGGGAGAAGGCTGTTTTATTCAGGTTTTTATCTTTAATCACAGTTCTTTGTAGTCCTGTTTCTGAAAGTGGTGTAAGAGTTTTCGAGCGGCTCTCAATGGCTGAGTGTGCGCACGTCTGAATATTCCAATGCGCGTGTAAGAGCTTTCCACTCCTCAAGTAGTATC
>NW_010369443.1:0-207 GCF_000414095.1 Morus notabilis | reverse complement strand
GCGGGTCGGTCGAGACTGAGATCGGGCCAACAGTGACGGGTTTTGAGTCGGTCAATTTGGCCAAGCTCAAACTTACAACTTTATTCTAAGCATATTCAAAGGCTAAATTGACTCGCATAATTTCAGCTTTAAAGTCATGTAAAACTCTAAGAGAGGCAAAGAGAGAATAACCTTAAGCAAAATCTCAAGACTAAAATGTACCATCAC
>NW_010369442.1:0-207 GCF_000414095.1 Morus notabilis | reverse complement strand
CGTGTCGTAGTTATCATTCCCCGTCGTTTCACGTTGTGATTCTAAAAAATAAAAAATAAAAAGCCATTTCCGTCTCTGTCGGGCTCACTCAGCCGCCAATTTCGCTCCTCCCGCCGTTTCTCTCTCTAAATTCCCCCCCGGCGCTGTCTCGCTCTCTTCCTCTTCTAGGTACGCTCTTTTGAATCTCCTTTCACTGTTTTTCTGCTT
>NW_010369441.1:0-207 GCF_000414095.1 Morus notabilis | reverse complement strand
ACTCTTGCGTATCAGTTCTGAAGCCTTTGAACAGAGTCGATGCGTTGCGCGCCGACTCTGCCTACACTCGTGACAAGCACTTCGGTGATGCCAATCCTTGCATCACCCCGGCTGATAAACCATCAATCACACTAAAGCGCTTAACAAAAGATAACGTCATGTCGATTGTCACGGCTTTCCAAAGCTGGATAGGATAGGCCAGCTTCC
>NW_010369440.1:0-207 GCF_000414095.1 Morus notabilis | reverse complement strand
TTTTATTTTAGCATGTAACCGTTAGAGAATGTAATATAATGAGACGTTTGGTTTATGAGTTTAAAATTGTGATTTATAATTTAGATTTTTAAAATTAAATTTTTTATGAGAAAAAAATATTATAAAGACTCAAGATTCATGATTTAAAATTAAAAACGAACCCTTAAAATAAGCATCTCATTAATCTTTTTTTCATCATGGGATCAA
>NW_010369439.1:0-207 GCF_000414095.1 Morus notabilis | reverse complement strand
AAATATTAAAAAGTAATTTTATATTTATACTTCGATGTATAATACTATTTTAAATATTATATTTATTTTTTATCATAATTATTACCATGAAAATATACGTTTAATTTTAAAATCATACGAGAACATCATAATCGTTAAATAAAACGGAATACATCAACCTGAACCTTAAAGTCTGTAGACTTCTCAAAGAAAATTTTTAAAAGGAGA
>NW_010369438.1:0-207 GCF_000414095.1 Morus notabilis | reverse complement strand
ATTATTATTATTATTATTATTATTATTATTATTATTATTATTAGTATTACTGTTATTATTACTGTTATTATTACTATTATTTTGTTATTATTAATATTATGATTATATTGTTATTATTACTATTATTGTTATTATTACTATTATTATGATGATGATTATGATTATTATTACTATTATTATTATTATTATTATTATTATTATTATTAT
>NW_010369437.1:0-207 GCF_000414095.1 Morus notabilis | reverse complement strand
CGCATACCTGTATGAAGGAACAACGAGAGGCGTGATATGTCGCTTCCTTTGTGGTGATATATTGTAGCTGTTAGGTGATATGTCACCTGTCCTAGGTGATATGTCATCCGAGTTACCCGATTTTATTAGAAACACGCGTTTTGCCCTAGGCTGCTGCGCAAATTTTTATGGAAAGTCAGAATTGGCTTCTTTGGAGGCGTGCTGGAC
>NW_010369436.1:0-207 GCF_000414095.1 Morus notabilis | reverse complement strand
GATTAATAAAATTCCTTATGATTATTCTTATTTTCTTGTTGTTTCTGGTGTGTGTGAGTGTGATATTGGTGTTTGGCTGATTTTCTGAGCTAGGTTCCTAACAATTTGGTATCAGAGCATCTACGATCCATGGAACTTTTTGAGTTAAGAGAGAAACTTAGGGCTGTTCTGAGAGGTAATCTCAAGGTTTCTGGAGGGAGTATCGGG
>NW_010369435.1:0-207 GCF_000414095.1 Morus notabilis | reverse complement strand
GCTTCGATCAAACAGCTAATGGGCCCCATTTCAACACCAAAAGTTATCGTCATTCCCGTGGCGGTTGTAGGGCGCGAAGAGAGCTTCGATCCAACGTCCGACGGGCCCCGTTGCGACACCAAAAGTTTTCGTCGAAAACGTGGTAGTTGAAGATCGCAAAAAGAGGTTCGATCTAACGGCTGATGGGCCGCATTACGACACCAAAAG
>NW_010369434.1:0-207 GCF_000414095.1 Morus notabilis | reverse complement strand
CATATATGTGTGTTTCGTCATAAATTCCACACTTTCTATATATATATATATTTGTATATGTATATATAATATAGACAAGGACTTTAGTCCCGCACTTACTGTTTGTTAGATTGTTTGTTAGATTGAAACGGTAAATGTATAATTCTGGCTAATTGGTGTATATTTATATGTAAAGTGTGTATATTTATAGATTTAGAAACATTTGAG
>NW_010369433.1:0-207 GCF_000414095.1 Morus notabilis | reverse complement strand
CAGCCGCCCTGGTCCCGCCGCCCCGGGCGCGCCGCCTCGGTTGCGCCGCCCCAGTCCCGCTGCCCACCCGTTCACACACAGGTATTTTTTTTC
This sequence comes from Morus notabilis, assembly GCF_000414095.1. Taxonomy (NCBI): domain Eukaryota; kingdom Viridiplantae; phylum Streptophyta; class Magnoliopsida; order Rosales; family Moraceae; genus Morus; species Morus notabilis. Next base: position 114 of record NW_010369433.1, on the reverse strand, counting down.
TTAACAATATTGTTTTGTTTCTTCTTAAGCATTATACTTGTTAAGCATTATACTTGTTATTAGAGCTAGATTATAGAACTTAAAATCATTTCCTAAGCATTATACTTAGAACTA
>NW_010369432.1:0-207 GCF_000414095.1 Morus notabilis | reverse complement strand
CATGAATACGAGTATTAGGGCCACAAAATCAACATGAATAGGAGTATTGAGGTTGTACGAGATATAGCGGTGAGTGGCCGTTGAAATATTTGGGTCTATCGTTGGGTGGGAACCCGTTATCTAAGGAATTCTGGATGCCAGTTTAGACAAGATCGGAAAAGATTGGATGATTGGAAGAAAGGCTTTTTGTCAAGAGGGGGGCGGCTG
>NW_010369431.1:0-207 GCF_000414095.1 Morus notabilis | reverse complement strand
ATAGTCGTGTGTAATGCATTATAACAAATTATAAGATTATAATAATATTTAATTATATTAATTTTATAATTGTTATATTATATCATATCATATATATATATTATATTGTAATATTATTATAAGATATAATTACGTTATAATATATTATATATTATTAGAGAATATTAAATAAATATATTATAATTTATAACTATATTATAAATTAAT
>NW_010369430.1:0-207 GCF_000414095.1 Morus notabilis | reverse complement strand
TGATAAATTCAGAGTAACTAGTTCACGAAATTGAATCAAGAAAACGAAAAGAAAGAATCTTTATTGAATTATCCACAAGATCTACACAGACGGTTTCTTAGAAACCGACAAAACTCTCCTGCTCAGCAAAATGCCAAGACTTCCTATTACAGACTCCAATCTTTGCCTCCTGGCCATCCAGCCTGTCATCCTATTTATTATTGTTCC
>NW_010369429.1:0-207 GCF_000414095.1 Morus notabilis | reverse complement strand
TATTTTCATTTGGTCAATCTAACAAACAATCACGTCGACCGAAACTATGAAAAACGACAAGCCCACATGACAATTCACAAGGTTTTGTTTTGTTTTTTTAAAGAGTTGGGGGTTCCTGCGCAAGGCTGTTATTGCACTTACAGAAATTGAAATCGTTGTTTTTCCACAAACCTGCATAAAATTAATCAAAATCTTTGTTTTAAGCAT
>NW_010369428.1:0-207 GCF_000414095.1 Morus notabilis | reverse complement strand
GATTAAATTGCAAGGCTTCAGGGGGCATGATTGAAAGAATTTTCATAGTTAGGGGCCAGATTGCAATATTAAGAAAAAAGAAAGAAAAAAAAAAGGAAAGAAAAGGGATCCAGCTGCCCATACACGTGGCCATCTTAGTGTCCTAGCCAAGCCACTAATCTCCCCCTCCTCTAGTCACGTTGGGGGGGGGGGGGGGGGGGGGGGGGG
>NW_010369427.1:0-207 GCF_000414095.1 Morus notabilis | reverse complement strand
TGCTTTTATTGTCCAAAATAATCAATCAAAACCGTGGATAGTTGACTCAAGAGCCTCAGACCACATGACTGGAGACTTCAACATTCTTAATAATTTTCAGTCTTGCACTAGTCACTCTGGAGTCAGAATTGCTGATGGATCATTCTCATCAGTGGCAGGAACAGGATTAGTTCATTTGACAAAGGATCTTCTACTCTCCTCTGTCCT
>NW_010369426.1:0-207 GCF_000414095.1 Morus notabilis | reverse complement strand
ATAATATTGAAGGATAATTGTGGAAAAAAATAACTTAAAATGATCATTCTTCGCATATGAGAAAAGGATGATGATTCACCTAAAATGAGTAAATGACTATTTTTTTTGAATAATCATTCATTTCTTATAAATCTAATTAAACATCAAACTAAAATTTTATTACATTTTATTTCATTCCTTTCGACCCAACTAAACACACCCTCGAAG
>NW_010369425.1:0-207 GCF_000414095.1 Morus notabilis | reverse complement strand
CCGACGACTCGTCTCCGACTCCGCCCCCCCACTAGCCGTCTCCGACTGCGCCCCCCACTCGGAAACGACAATAAAAAAAAAGTAAACATAATGGGCCTGTTTATTACCCTTTTTGTTTTCATTTTTCACGTTTTTCAAAGCAAAAAATTAAAAACAGAAATAAAAAACGCGTTTGGCGAAGTTTGTGTTAGAAAACAAAAACAAAAA
>NW_010369424.1:0-207 GCF_000414095.1 Morus notabilis | reverse complement strand
GTTACGAGGCTGCCAATTTCCTAGCATGAAAACGTGGGGCTGGCAATTGATTTAAGTTTCTTATTAAGCTATCGGTATTGAATTCTCTAAACAAGTTTCTATTTTGCTTTGCTTGTGTTGTAATAGAACTTCTTGTCTTATTTGGCGCACTATAAGTCTATAACTTAAACTGGTTCGTCGTGTAATATACTAAATTACTAATATATA
>NW_010369423.1:0-207 GCF_000414095.1 Morus notabilis | reverse complement strand
GTCGCCATATTTGTAGCTTATATCTTGTGGTATACCAGGTAACAATTTCAATGAACGTATATGTTGGAAGTTTGTCTTGTAAATGATTTAAAGCTATGAAATTTATAACAATATTAGAAGGGTTAATGTTATCCTTTCAAATGCATTATTTGGTAATTAGAAAAAGAAAAAAAAAAAAAAAAAAAAAAAAAAAAAAAAAAAAAAAAA
>NW_010369422.1:0-207 GCF_000414095.1 Morus notabilis | reverse complement strand
ACATATTTTAGCTTGAATTAATTTTTTATATGGCGATGGTCATGATAATTTATTTTGATATACTGAGTTCTATCTAATCTCTTTAAAAATTGTTGTGGATACGTTTTCCTCAACTACATTTAGGTTTGTTTATCCATTTTGGCTAAATTTTTTTAGCCATCTCTCTTTTTTTGTTTCCATTTATTCAAATGATTTTGGATACTTTCG
>NW_010369421.1:0-207 GCF_000414095.1 Morus notabilis | reverse complement strand
CATTCTCAATTTCATATCTAGCCAATATGAGATTGTATTCGCACATTCATAATAAATGTCAAATTTATTTATTTGAGGCTTTTTTTATGAATACCATCAATAAATTAGCTCTTAAACTAAAAATGTATACAATTGACTCCTTGAACTTAACAATGTGATGCACTGGTGGTCCAATTGATAACATCTGTTAAATTCTTAACAGATTTA
>NW_010369420.1:0-207 GCF_000414095.1 Morus notabilis | reverse complement strand
ACTTTGAACATGTTCGGCTGGGTAGGGTTACCTCGGGTTCATGTAACCCTACCCCGCGCCCCTACCCGCACAGTGCGGGTTAGGCATAATTAAAACTAAAAATTAAATAAAAAATTTGAAACCCGTGATTTTTGAGTAAGGTCGGCTCGGCTCGGCACAGCCCTAATTGTTATGAAAATATGACTTCCTAAACACTATAAATAGCCC
>NW_010369419.1:0-207 GCF_000414095.1 Morus notabilis | reverse complement strand
GCGTCTGTAGAGAAGCGCGCCGGGTACGGTGCCCTCACGTTTTTTGGCAGTGCTTTACGGTTGTCTGCATCGAAGTTCCAGGCGCCACCGACCGGGGTGCCGTCGCCATTGATCAACAGTCCGCTTTTACGCCGCATCTCGCGGTAGAAGAACTCCATGCGTAACTGTTTTTTGTCTTTGGCCCACGCCGCAAATTCGTCTCGGCTG
>NW_010369418.1:0-207 GCF_000414095.1 Morus notabilis | reverse complement strand
CGTGCAAGGGCTCTTATTATGAAGTCATGGGATAATGGTTTTAGTTTGCGACTCTAGTTTATTTTATCGATTTGAGTTTAGAATTTGAGTTTTATTATAGTAAAAAGCTCTCATAAACAGTCGCATCTAATTTTTTTACTACAGTAAAAAATTCTCACATAAAATCACATTTCAATTCAAATTAACGAACTAAACGGACCCTAAAAT
>NW_010369417.1:0-207 GCF_000414095.1 Morus notabilis | reverse complement strand
ACCTCTCATTGTAGCATTTGTTAAAAAAGCATCAAATGTTCAGTCTGTATTATTTAGATTGGCTGAAAATAAATGTGTTTTTAATATTCAATGCAAAGCTCAAAATACGAATGAGTGAATAGTCTTGTATATTCATACGAGCAAAATAAAAAAAAAATAATAAAATCTTTTGTATTTTCATAGCGAAAAAATAAAATAGTAGTCTTG
>NW_010369416.1:0-207 GCF_000414095.1 Morus notabilis | reverse complement strand
TTATACGTTTATTTACAATCAGATATTGGTTTTACTTTTTAGGATCCATAAGTAGTAGTTGAGAAACACTTTTTATTTTATTTTATAAAAAGGCAGTTGAGCAAACACTTTTAATTTCTCTTTCTAATCTCTTTAGTGGCACAATCTGAGAGGGGGAAAAAAAAAGGAAAAAGGTGTTTGAACCTTGATTATCGTTGTTTGGTACCA
>NW_010369415.1:0-207 GCF_000414095.1 Morus notabilis | reverse complement strand
AATGCGCGCCACAGCGCGCTGAAAACGCGCGCCCCAGCGGGACCCCAACGTGCGGCCCAGCGCGCTGCCAACGCGCGCTCCAGCGCGGTACCAACGCGCGCTCCAGCGCGCCCCCAACGCGCGCCCCAGCGCGCCCAACCAAAGCGCGCCCCAGCGCCCTACCACCGCGCGCCCCAGCGCGCCTAACCAACGCGCGCCCCAGCGCGC
>NW_010369414.1:0-207 GCF_000414095.1 Morus notabilis | reverse complement strand
CACCCTGTAACATATTTATTATATTATAATCCGTTTCATTAATTTGCAATATATTATATGGAAGAATTATATTCATGCATTAGTTAATAATTATATGTTTTCGCGGTACAACTTGCATTAGTTCTCTCAAGATTAATGAACTTTAAAACTATATATATATATATATATATATAATCAGAGAACGTCTGCTATTTCTTTGTGAAATGT
>NW_010369413.1:0-207 GCF_000414095.1 Morus notabilis | reverse complement strand
TAAAAAATATTCTCCAAGAATTTGGTCTCGGGGATTTACAGACGATGTTCGACCTTACAACAAATTGATAATCCAGCCCTCAAAAACCAGAATTAAAATTCTGATTTTTCGAGGACTCAAATTTAAGGCGTGAGGTCTATGAAAGAGTTTCTAATCGAAGGTTATCTGAACAGTGATTCTGATATTCAAGCGCTCTTGAACATTGTC
>NW_010369412.1:0-207 GCF_000414095.1 Morus notabilis | reverse complement strand
TCACGAAAGCGATGACACGAACGAAAAAAACAAACCAAAAAACAGAGAAAAAAACAGCTTTCAGTTCTTTGGGAAAATGGCGTTTGCTGTTACTTCTTCTTCATCTACTGCAATTTCTGGTCCTCCTTTTCCTCTTTCTAGTGCCTCTTCTAAGCCTGAAGGTACTTTCTTTGTTCCCTTAATCTGTGTTATGTGCGTTTGATTCTG
>NW_010369411.1:0-207 GCF_000414095.1 Morus notabilis | reverse complement strand
CTTTCATCCAGTTTGCCCCGGCTATGAGGGTAGATATGAATAAATGTTGTGCATCCGAATATTTTAAGGGGAATTTGAGAGAGTAAATGTGAGTGTGGATAGGAATCAAGAAAAGTGTTCACTGGAGATTTGAAATGGAGAATACGTGAGGGCATCCGATTGATGAGATAGGTGGCTGTAAGAACAGCCTCACCCCAGAATTTCTTA
>NW_010369410.1:0-207 GCF_000414095.1 Morus notabilis | reverse complement strand
TCAATAACAGTTAATTATTAGGAGAAATTAAAATTACTAGCAAAATTAGACATAAAAAGATTACTAATTTGATTAGAATAACCATCTATCAATTCATTTTGCAATAGAGAATGCATGTACTGCAGATCACACACTGTTAGGAGACGTAGAACTAAGAACCTACAATATAATATCAAAACCATGGAATATCATGAGAAAATTGTCTTA
>NW_010369409.1:0-207 GCF_000414095.1 Morus notabilis | reverse complement strand
AATAATAATAATAATAGTAATAGTAATAAAAGTAATAATAATAATAATAGTAATAATAATATTAATAGTAATAATAGTAATAATAATAGTAATAAAAGTAATAATAATAGTAATAATAATAATAGTAATAATAGTAATAATAATAATAGTAATAATAGTAATAATAATAATAGTAATAATAATAGTAATAATAGTAATAATAATAAT
>NW_010369408.1:0-207 GCF_000414095.1 Morus notabilis | reverse complement strand
GTAACACCTACAATTTTTCAAGGACTAGTATACCTAAGTGATATGACATTGAAATAGCATTTACGGAACTTTTAAAGTTATTTTACATGGCTTTTGATAGGCTAAGCATGATGTGTCGATTACCATAATGATACCAACTTTCAATCTATGAGTTTGATACTTAGAAGCTCTTCTTGGATTATTGGATAATTGGTATAGATCAGGCTG
>NW_010369407.1:0-207 GCF_000414095.1 Morus notabilis | reverse complement strand
TACCCAAAAGGATGAGCGTGAAACCTGGGCGGTATAGGGATTAGAGTTTGTTATGCGAAGCTGGCGTTGTTTCCATTTTCCTTGTAACCGTTAGCAAATCTGTAACAAACTCCTTGAATTGAATATAATAGCTGATGCTCACGATGGAAAAGCATTCAGCAAGATTTTACCTAAAAATTATCTCTCTTCTCATCTCTCGCACTTATC
>NW_010369406.1:0-207 GCF_000414095.1 Morus notabilis | reverse complement strand
TGACTCAATTCTTACCTGAATCTCTTTTTTCTCAACCTTAACCCGCAAAATTCATGTCGCTTTCAAATCGTGTTGTTGTGTTGTGACTCATATTATCCGCCTTACGAGATACTATATACACTCCATGTAAGACCTTTCGTTCTTTTACTGGGAACCAAAAGCAGTGGCATACGATGATTACCCAAATTTTCCATAAGATTACTTTTG
>NW_010369405.1:0-207 GCF_000414095.1 Morus notabilis | reverse complement strand
AGACCAAAGCTGTTCAACATCTTCAACAACATGGTCCTATCTTTAATGGGAAATTTCTTGGGGAAATTAACAGCGATGATGATGGGGATTGCAGATTTGTGGTGACAAATGAATTCTACCCGGGGGCTTTTTTACAATTTGAAAGACAAGAAAATGTCAGGAAAATTCAATTTTCGTGGTCGAGCTTGCTTCCAACTTTCTCTAATG
>NW_010369404.1:0-207 GCF_000414095.1 Morus notabilis | reverse complement strand
ACTGTGCTGGAGTGTCTAAGGATCGCCGAAGAGGAAGGCTATATACCTGCACTAGCGCCAGGATGGTGGGCACAGTTACAGTTGAGGTACGAGCCACTTTTCAGGAGCTGACCTTGGACGTTTACAAAATTAAAGTTGGTGAACACGCCAAGACGCAAATCACGGTAGCGAATTTCGAGGCGGACACGTTACGACGCCCTCCTTACT
>NW_010369403.1:0-207 GCF_000414095.1 Morus notabilis | reverse complement strand
AGCTTCTCAGTGATGAACTTTGGAGTTTGGATGGAGCCGACCCGGCAGCTGAGTGCCTGACTCACACGCTAAAAACGTGCTTTCTTTTCTTTTCTTTTCTTTTTTTCTAATAGAAAATTGAAATTTTATTTTTACCTTGTGCACAGTTTGATTCGGTCTCAAACCGGACTATTATTAACAGTTTCAAAAAATTTAGACCAAACCTGA
>NW_010369402.1:0-207 GCF_000414095.1 Morus notabilis | reverse complement strand
TTCAAATCATCATTCTAAGGGTTTTTAATCTCAAAACATGGATTAAAGATGCTAATCCATCTATCTCAAGTTCCAAAATAAAGCTAATTTGGGTTCTTCTCGAAAACAGAGGTTAAAACAGTATTTTCAGGCAAAATAGGGTCAAACCCCGTGTGCATCGGTCGACCGGTGACAGAGCAGTGCAACACCACCAGTCGACCGGTGGTG
>NW_010369401.1:0-206 GCF_000414095.1 Morus notabilis | reverse complement strand
AATAATAATAATAATAATAATAATAATAATAATAATAATAATGTGAACACATGGTCTCTTTATGAGCTAAGTCGAACAGAGAACTTGGCTTTATATATATAAATATATTAAATGTATAAAAAGTTAAAATATTTAAAAGTAGAGTGCACATACTTAAGAAGAAACAAAAAACAAATAGGCAAAAAAGAATGAAAAAGAAAAAAAAA
>NW_010369400.1:0-207 GCF_000414095.1 Morus notabilis | reverse complement strand
AGGGTTCAGGGTTCAGGGTTCAGGGCTCAGGGCTCAGGGATCAGGGTTCAGGGCGCAGGGTTCAGGGTTCGGGGTTCAGGGTTCTGGGCTCGAGTATCGGGGCTCGGGGCTCAGGGTTCAGGTTTCGGTGTTCGGGGTTCGGGGTCCAGGGTTCTGGTTTCGGGGTTCGGGGTTCGGGGTTCACGGTTCACGGTTCAGGGTTCAGGG
>NW_010369399.1:0-207 GCF_000414095.1 Morus notabilis | reverse complement strand
TAGAAATATAGTATAATTATAAAAATGTAATAATATAATATAATATAACGTATTATAATTATAATATATAATGTAGTATATTATCATTTCTAATTATAGTCTATTATCAATTATAATATAAATTCATATTATAATTATATAAATACTTAATTATAATATTATAAAATAATTATTATTTATAATAAAATTACATCACATCTATATCCT
>NW_010369398.1:0-207 GCF_000414095.1 Morus notabilis | reverse complement strand
GTTGTTAATTGTGTTTTTGCATGCTCGTCTCTGTGCTGTGGGGACTATAATAAGGCACGGCAAGAGGCAATTTCACACTTCTACATAACTAGGCGCATTCATGTCTCACACTAATCCATTTGAACAACTTTTCTTTTTTGCTTTATTTCCATATATGGGCACTATCGATTTTCATGAGTGTTACTCATGAATTGCTACTTCGTTCTT
>NW_010369397.1:0-207 GCF_000414095.1 Morus notabilis | reverse complement strand
TTTTTTTTTTTGGGGTTTTTTTTCGGGGGCTTTTGTTCGGGGATTTTTTTTTGGGGTTTATTTTTTTATTTTTTTTGGGTGTTTTTTCTGGGAGTCTTTTTTTTGGGTGGTTTTTTGTGGGTATTTTTTGGGGGGGTTTCTTTTGGGAGTTTTTTTCAGGGGTTTTTTTCTAGGATTTTTTTGGGGGTTTTTTTTCGGGTGTTTTTT
>NW_010369396.1:0-207 GCF_000414095.1 Morus notabilis | reverse complement strand
AATTATTGATTTTATTATGTTTGATAACCGATGTGAGGCGACAGAGAGACAAGGAAACGCCCAACAGAAAAATGAGTGGGGTGACGGAAAATGTAATGAAACATAAACCATCCCTTTTTTCGTTTCATGGCTTGACTAGTTGAGATAGGAACACAATTGGTGTTTGGTTCATGGGTTCATTCGGTTTTGAACCCATTGTGAACTAGT
>NW_010369395.1:0-207 GCF_000414095.1 Morus notabilis | reverse complement strand
CTCTCTCCCTTCCGATCCCCTCTCTCTTGTTCCCATCTCCAGCCGCCCCTCCCCCTCCCCTACCGCCCAGCTCGAAACATAATTTGATGTTTGTTTTCTTATTTTTTTTCTTTTTGTAAATTTTGTTCTTGTTTAGTTACTTGCATTGATTCGAAGAATGTTAGGAATTTTTAGGGATTTTTGTTAGGGATTGTTGTTACTTGCCGA
>NW_010369394.1:0-207 GCF_000414095.1 Morus notabilis | reverse complement strand
AAAATCTCCCCGATTGAGAGAGAAAAGCCCTAGCCCCCTTTACTCCCTCAACTATTTCATTTCGTTCTCAATCTCCGTAGCCACTTTCATATCAAGTTGAAGATTATCTTAATCGAAGGTACATAATGCAAATTTCTCATCCTTTGCTATTGTTTCTACATTCATTTTAATTCTTGTTCTTTTTTAATGTGTTAAATGTGTATCGAG
>NW_010369393.1:0-207 GCF_000414095.1 Morus notabilis | reverse complement strand
ATAAGTTACTCCAAATGGCTGCTTTGAAGCATATGGCATTGCTTCGCCATTAGGTTGAGGGTGAACTATAGGAATACGTTTTAGAGAGTGGGAATTCAAATATATCACAATAAGACGGAAGTTCCTTCTTTTTTTTTTTGGTTTTTTGTTAAATTTAGCATTGACATACATTTGCATTGGAAATATTATAAAAACACGCAATTTTTC
>NW_010369392.1:0-206 GCF_000414095.1 Morus notabilis | reverse complement strand
TCTGGCTGTCCTACTCTTAAGGATATCACGAGGAGTCATGTGAGGACGGCTCATGAAAGTTTCCACTCAAAGCTTTAATTTCTTTTCAATGTTTAAGCAATGCATTACTACTTATGGATCATCTTCTGTACATACAATAATATGATATTTCATTTGTCTGAAAATATTCATGAATACTCAGATTTGGAATGTCTCGGGTAAGAGCA
>NW_010369391.1:0-206 GCF_000414095.1 Morus notabilis | reverse complement strand
TTTTGCAGCGGAAATGCTCCAGAATCGCTCCTGGTAAACCCCATGGCCTCGTGGGCGTAGTCCTTCTGAGACCTCCTTGAGTCTCCTCCTATTTAGGGGCCACCGAGGACAGTTCGTATGACGCCGACGGGTTCACGATCCTCTGGGTGCTGGTTCTCCTCTCGGTGTCAACTATCACCTTGCCCGCCATGGCCGTCATGTCGGGG
>NW_010369390.1:0-207 GCF_000414095.1 Morus notabilis | reverse complement strand
TGTTTTCTAACTTCATTCACAAAAATTATTTTCATTGTTTTTTATTTTCATTTTTATTTTCAAAATATTTACTAAAAAACACAATTTACAAACTGTTTTTATTTTCGTGCCTAAAAGACATGTAAAAATGTTTTTAAAAACAACTGAAAAAACAATTTCAAACACACTGTATTATCACAGTTTCCGAAGAGGCATGTGATCCCCCAC
>NW_010369389.1:0-206 GCF_000414095.1 Morus notabilis | reverse complement strand
ATGTAGGGGCTTTGTCATCAGTCAAAGTTTGGCTTACCAAACAATTTGATATGAAGGACTTAAGAGAAGCTAATTATGTTCTGGGCATTCGGATCTTAGGAGATCGAAAGAACAAAATGATAGCTCTCTCTTATGCTTCATACATGGATAAAATTCTCGAGAAGTATGTAATGCAGAATTCCAAGAAAGGTGGACAACCATCTAGG
>NW_010369388.1:0-206 GCF_000414095.1 Morus notabilis | reverse complement strand
ACAAAATGTCTAAATGGTACAATCTCATTGGACGAGTGTACCACATAAGTAATATGACGTAGTACACCCAGTGTACTGAATAATTCCTCCCAAATGCGAATACACATACCAAATTACAAAACTTCTAAATTTTTAAGTCAAGAACAAGTACTACGTGGCAAATTAATGATATATATTGTTCTAATATTTTTAGGTGTATGGTTTAT
>NW_010369387.1:0-206 GCF_000414095.1 Morus notabilis | reverse complement strand
ATAAATATTGGCTTTGTCCCCGAACATCACCGGCGCTGTTTCACGGCTCAATGCCTGCAGGGTCATTTCTGCAAGACGCTTGGTACTGCCCATCACGTTGGTAGGACGCACCGCCTTGTCAGTCGAGATCAGCACAAAGTTGGCAACACCTGCCTGCAATGCCGCCTGGGCAGTATTGAGCGTTCCAACCACGTTGTTGATGACGC
>NW_010369386.1:0-206 GCF_000414095.1 Morus notabilis | reverse complement strand
TTATGCAATTTTGAAGTTAAGCTTGATTCTTAGAAATTCTGCAGAAAAATAGCCACGTTTTGATCTGATATAATGTATTTTTGGAGACCGTAACCTATCTGAAACTAAGTTTAAGATAGGTCTTTGGAAAGCCCTAGACGTCTACTTCGATTAGGCGCTGATTTTGTAATTTTTGGAGCTGTGTAGAATATTTTATGATTATTTTC
>NW_010369385.1:0-206 GCF_000414095.1 Morus notabilis | reverse complement strand
CTTAAAAATTGAAGGAAAAATGAGTACGGTAAGTAATATTAAAGTTGGAAGCACATCAAGAAAGCGAATAATTTAAAATTTAGATTTGTTATAATATTATATTCTTCATTTCAATTGAGTTAAATGGCTCAATTTAGAGTTTAGTTCTTTCCTCAAGTTTAATAGTTCAAATCATTTTTAAATAGTACAAAGTGCCCATTATATTT
>NW_010369384.1:0-206 GCF_000414095.1 Morus notabilis | reverse complement strand
TAGTTCATGTGTGTGTTGATGGGTTTTGCATATTTTATTTTATTTTATTGCAAAATTGATATGTGAGTTTATGTGAGAGCTTTTTACTGTAACAAAAAAATTGATGTGACTGTTTTTAATAATTTTTTACTGTAGTAAAACTCGAATCGGTAAAGGCCAGAATAATGTTGAAGAATGTTGAAGGCTTAAGTGTAGAAAAATGAAAA
>NW_010369383.1:0-206 GCF_000414095.1 Morus notabilis | reverse complement strand
TTTTTTTTTTTGAAATAAATTAATAGAATTGCTCATTGTAGGTATAGTTACAGTGAAGCTTTTTCTTGTTCCCCAAAATTTTGGGGAGGCTGATCTTCCGTTGTAGTAAGAGGAAACCTCCTGCCTATCAGTGCACGAGAGTCGAGACTTCTTTCAAGGATTTTGTCACTCCTTGAACTAATTTTATCCAAAAAAAAAAAAAAAAA
>NW_010369382.1:0-206 GCF_000414095.1 Morus notabilis | reverse complement strand
CCTGTCGTTTGCGGCTCGTGCCTTATCCAGGAGGTAACAAAAACAAAAAAGGTTCAGTAAAGACAAAAAAAAAAGTACAGAAAGGGACAAAAATTACAATTAAAGATTAAAATGTATTAAAAATGATGTTGTCTAGCGTGCCACTGTCACGATCAGCACAACAGTGGTGCAAAAGGTGTGTTTGATTGAATGAGGATTGTGTCATT
>NW_010369381.1:0-206 GCF_000414095.1 Morus notabilis | reverse complement strand
TAAAGCGGTTTTGTAGTTATTTTGTCGTGCTCAACGCATGTTTTTTTTTTTATTGTCGTTTTACTATCACTGTCGCTTTTGGCAGTGATTGTTGCTTACCTTATTTCGCATGGCGTCGTTTTTTAATATATTGTTCTAAATATTGCGCGGGGGGGCTTTTTCAAGTTTAATTGCCATTTTGATTATGCCTTATTGTTGGATTTTTC
>NW_010369380.1:0-206 GCF_000414095.1 Morus notabilis | reverse complement strand
ATCTGAAAAATCAGTGTTAGAGTACTGAAAGAACGCCTCTTTAAAAGTAAAGACAATGTTTTAATATTATTAAAAATATAAGATACTAACGAGATACTATAACAGATGGTACTAAAATGATACTAATTAAAAAAAATCAACAAAATATCTATGCGAATGGGTACTGCATATAAATTAAAAAAAAAATTGCAATTACATAATATATA
>NW_010369379.1:0-206 GCF_000414095.1 Morus notabilis | reverse complement strand
CGATACTGCTGTCTGGGAGGCTGCTTGCGTCGACTCTTGCATCTGTTTGAGCTGGGATTGAACGGCGTCGATCCGAATTGTTACAGCTTGCTGTGCGACACGAAAATCGGTCATCGAGACCGGTGGTGACTCTTTGTTCTGGTCCAGTCGATCATCCACGCCATTGAGGCGTTGTACCAAGGCCCCGATGCTCTCCTGGTTGACAG
>NW_010369378.1:0-206 GCF_000414095.1 Morus notabilis | reverse complement strand
AAATTTTTAATTTAAATTAAGATGTAATTTTATATAAAATTTTTTTATTGTAATAATAAAATTAAATATGATTATTTTTAAAACAAATTTATCGTAATAAAATTTAAATTGATGAAATAAATACTGCTCAAATCAAAAAATTTAAATAAAAAAAATCCAAACTGCCGAATCAAAACCGGGCTTAATTTTTTCTCCTGTTTAAAAGA
>NW_010369377.1:0-206 GCF_000414095.1 Morus notabilis | reverse complement strand
TCACTTAAAGATTAAAAAACTCGACATCTTTTGTGACTCCCAACTAGTCGTCAGGCAAGTAAAAGAGGAATACCAGGCTCGCGGCAAAAGAATGGGTGCATACTTGAGGAAGGTAAAGGAAAAACTCGTTAAATTCAAAAGCTATGAGATACTGCATGTACCAAGAGCTAAAAACACAAACACCGACGCTTTGGCTAAATTTGCAT
>NW_010369376.1:0-206 GCF_000414095.1 Morus notabilis | reverse complement strand
GAACCCTTAACCCTTAGACCTTAGCCCTGAACCCTGAGCCCTGAGCCCTGAACCCCGAGCCCTGAGCCCTGAACCCTGAACCCTGAACCCTAAATCGTGACCCCGAACCCCGAACCCTAAACCCCGAACCCCAAACCCCAACCCCGAACCCCAAACGCAGAACCCCGAACCCAAATCCCCAAACCCTAAACACTGAACCCCGAACC
>NW_010369375.1:0-206 GCF_000414095.1 Morus notabilis | reverse complement strand
AGGTACCTGAACCCAATATTTCTAGTGAACCACCGTTGGAGCCGAGTGGACCACCATCAGAGGCGAGTCAAATTCAAGGAGACAAGGAGTCCAGGGGCAAGGAACTTCAAGTTTACTCTAGGCGTCAAAAGAACCCTAAACTAGTGGACTGACATCCATGTCCCGAGACCAAATCCCACCGAAGTCATCCAAGGTAACATAGATTC
>NW_010369374.1:0-206 GCF_000414095.1 Morus notabilis | reverse complement strand
AAAAATGAATGATGGAAGGTAGCGAAAGCCTCTGAATTGGATTTTCTTCTTAAAAGCTATATATGAACAAATTTTTTAGTCGAGAGTTGACATTTTGAAATTGAAACTAGTAGAGTAAATTTTCAGACCATATTTTGCTTGTTAGTTTAGAAGTCTTTGAAATGGACTGATAGCTCATCAACATTTTCTCGTTATTTTTGAGAAAA
>NW_010369373.1:0-206 GCF_000414095.1 Morus notabilis | reverse complement strand
GTATTTTAAAAAATGCTTCTTGGACAATGATTTTGCTTCGGGAAATATCAGACCTATTTTTAATAGAGCGGTTATGAAGCTCTAGATATTTTTCAAAAGTCGCTGTTTTCTGATTTTTACGAGCGAACTCAAATTGGCCTAATACGTCCATCATGTGTCTTACATCAATCGCCTCCTTTTCATTAATAACTTTTAAAAGAAAGCCT
>NW_010369372.1:0-206 GCF_000414095.1 Morus notabilis | reverse complement strand
CAGTTAACCAAAGACTACGTCGATTTTGCGCAGTACAAAGAAATTGCTGATGCAACTGATGACAATGAAATGGGCAGATCCCTGAGGATCTTGGACAACCACGGTGGGTCTCTTCCGGCCAAAATTAAGGCACTCGAAAAAGCGACCGTAGATGACGAGATGTCTGCAACTGTCACGCTTTCAACTGGCCACAAAGCCAAAGGGCT
>NW_010369371.1:0-206 GCF_000414095.1 Morus notabilis | reverse complement strand
AAACAATAAACCAATTGTTACGTTAATTTCTACAATTATTTAGTAAGCAAATATTTGATAAATTAGATAACAACAAGTAATAATTCACTAAAATAGTGAACAAGTAGACAAAAATAATAATAGCAATGTTAAATGATTTATAACTCTGTACCAAGTGATATAATTAGCATATTATCATGTTTATTTATAAATGACTTGTTTATTGT
>NW_010369370.1:0-206 GCF_000414095.1 Morus notabilis | reverse complement strand
AATAAAAATTCTAAGAAAAAAGGGTTAAACGAGCTTATTTAAAATTTTAAAAATAAAGTGAGAGTTTTTAAAATTTGAGCGATAAATTAAGAATGATCTTAAATTTTAAGGGAAAAAATGAAGAAGACAAGAAAGTTAGATGAACTGCAAAACAATAAACAATTGCATATACAAAAGTCAATTAGTTAGAGAGGGAGAGAGAGACT
>NW_010369369.1:0-206 GCF_000414095.1 Morus notabilis | reverse complement strand
TTTTAATGCAATTAAGTGTGGGGCCCGGTTGGGAACCTGCTTTATTAATTCCAAATCGAGCTCCACGTCACCCACCCCGTTTGGGGGGCGTGAGAAAAATAAAAAGTAATGTTAAATGATAGAAATCGTGAAAATTTTACGAAAATTTTGTGAAAATATCGGCAAGATTTTCATGGTTTTTATTGCAACTATATATATATATATAT
>NW_010369368.1:0-206 GCF_000414095.1 Morus notabilis | reverse complement strand
CAAAATGATTAGCAACAAAATATAAACTAGAAATGAAAGGGGAAAAAAAACAAAAGAACATCACCAAACAATAATAGCAAAAAAAATTAATATACGTCCATGTATTTTTTTAAAATGATGATTGAAAGTTGAAAATTAGGATTTTATTATAGATATGAAAATAACAACAGTTTATAATTTGAGGATAAGACATGTTGGGTGTGTGG
>NW_010369367.1:0-206 GCF_000414095.1 Morus notabilis | reverse complement strand
AAACTACATGATCCATCAAAAATTGATAATTTTATTTCCGCAAAAATTCTTGATCCTAAAAAAAACAAAATAAAATACAATGTTGTTGTCGAATTTATGATGCATGGACTGTGTGGAATAGCAAAGCCAATTGCTCAATGTATGAAAAACTCAGAAGGTTCAAAAAAATTCCCGAGACAAATAAAAAATGAAACATATATTGAGGA
>NW_010369366.1:0-206 GCF_000414095.1 Morus notabilis | reverse complement strand
GCGGGAAACCACAAGCTACCTTTAGCCTTTCGAGCACACGTCTGGAGTTTCCTATTGATTATTTTGCCGACATTGATTGGGCGACTTGCCAGGACAGAATCCAGCAGTAGCATTCGATTCTTGGACACTGTGTGCATCATCGTGGAGGGCAGTAGGTGGGTCTTCAAGAAATGGTACCAAATTCTGCTCTGCGGGGCAAGGCTACT
>NW_010369365.1:0-206 GCF_000414095.1 Morus notabilis | reverse complement strand
ATTACGCTTGGCATATGGACTGCTTGTGGAAATAACATTCTTGTATTGATATGACATCACTTTGTTACCTTATTAAAGCACATAGAAGGCATTTGTGTAATGCTTCAAAAGGCCCGCAAAAGGTCTGATACTGATGGCCTAGTTTTCAGTCGGCACAAAATTGTGCTTCCGCACCGAAGGAAAAAAAAAACAAAAGAAAAAAAAAA
>NW_010369364.1:0-206 GCF_000414095.1 Morus notabilis | reverse complement strand
GGCGTTGCGATAAGTGCCAAAAATATGCCACAATTCCTAGAGCACCCCCGGAGAACCTAACTTCCATTTTTAGCCCATGGCCTTTTGTCAAATGGGGGATCGACCTGATCAGGCCCTTGCACCTCGCGCTAGGGGGCTTTAAGTTTGCAATCGTCACAGTAGACTACTACACTAAAGGGCGGAGGTGAAAGATCTCATTACAACCA
>NW_010369363.1:0-206 GCF_000414095.1 Morus notabilis | reverse complement strand
AAAAAAAATTTTCCCCCAAAAATTCGGGTCCAACGGCTACAAAATTTTCAGGCAGTTCGGGCAACGGATAAAAATCCAACCGTTTGGTTCAAAAATTCGGGCAAAATTCGGGTTCAGGTTTGGGTTCGGGCAAAAGACCGTTTTTTTTCAAAATTCTGGCATTTTCGGGCTAACGGTAAAAAAAAATCGGGCATTTTTCGGGCACG
>NW_010369362.1:0-206 GCF_000414095.1 Morus notabilis | reverse complement strand
TATCGCTCGCGCGGCCCTCGGCAGCACCGTCGCCGAAGGTATAAACCCACTTTTTCATTCTACGCTCTCCACCCAGAAGCGTTATTATTTTTCAACCCTTTACAGCATTGTCACAGTGTTGGAAACGGCCTCTGTTCCACGATGCCACCGCAGTGCAGCATAAATGCGGCGCAAGCCGCTCCAGCGGCAACAAAAAACCGCCCGCG
>NW_010369361.1:0-206 GCF_000414095.1 Morus notabilis | reverse complement strand
TATATATATATATGTGTGTGTGTGTGTATGTATATATATATGTATATGTGCTTCATACATTGAATCAATGATTCAGTTTGAAGATTCGCTGGACTACTTGAGAGGTCATTAATTACCTTATCTCGGCTCCTTCCGCTGATAATTGCTGTCGGAAAATATTTTGCTACTTCACGAACTGCTGCACGCATCTGCCATATTATATACAT
>NW_010369360.1:0-206 GCF_000414095.1 Morus notabilis | reverse complement strand
TATTCTTATATCTTAAAAAACGTGCAAAAATATTTTAAAAAACAATAAACAATTCCAAACCTGCATTTCATTTCACTTTAAAAGTAAAAAATAAATAATTAAATGATCTTTAAAATTAGTTGCTTATTATCCTTAAATTAATTAAATGAGTATGCATTCTGTATTCGAAGTAAGAGAAGTTTTAAGATGCCAAAAAAAAAAAAAAA
>NW_010369359.1:0-206 GCF_000414095.1 Morus notabilis | reverse complement strand
CATTTGAAATAGACCTACTTAAACTAAAGTAACTTTTACAACGCTCTACAGATAGTATAAGTTTCTAATCATTGAATCTGATAAAACTCATATCAAAATAAAAAAATATGCGGAATAAATTGTTTCTGATACAAATGGCTTAAAATAGAAACTTAACGGTAGTTTATTCTTATAACTTTTAGTGTGGAATTCTCCTAAATGAAACC
>NW_010369358.1:0-206 GCF_000414095.1 Morus notabilis | reverse complement strand
AGTGCGAGTACTTGAATTGTCTGCACTGTAGCTCGAAACGGCAATCGCAATGGCGAGTCTGCGACAGGCATGTCTGAAATCCTTGCAAATACGACATTGTGACCGCGTTTCGTTATCCCTATGATCTCTCTCACCGACTAGACGACTGGTCTACTTTGTGGGTGGCGAGATGAGTAAGGAGAGGGGCAAGATCACCCGGCAGCACA
>NW_010369357.1:0-206 GCF_000414095.1 Morus notabilis | reverse complement strand
TACAGACTATGAACGGGTCTAATAGTCAAAAACCCCGAGCTTCATAATTCTGTGTAAATACAAGGAAAAGAGTCCTTTTGGCGTTGTACCACAGTGTACATTATTTGTTACATTATTTTTTCTCATAAGAAAAAAAAAATGAATATCCTCAACAAGGAAAAAAAAAGAAAAACAAAATGAATTTCTATACAAAATTTCAGTTCATA
>NW_010369356.1:0-206 GCF_000414095.1 Morus notabilis | reverse complement strand
TTATGTTTTTTAAGAAAGAAAAAATAAAAATATTTTTAAAACGACATTTAACGTAATAAAAACAAAAAATAGAAATAAAAATAATTTTTTTGATTTAATGTAAAATAAGAGAGAAATAAAAAATGAGATGGGCGCGTTTAGAACTCGTTCCAAAATGATTTTGTTTTTTATATGAAAATAAAAATAAAAACTTTTTCAATCTCAGA
>NW_010369355.1:0-206 GCF_000414095.1 Morus notabilis | reverse complement strand
TATATATATACACAACAAAAAAATCATCACAAACCAAAACAAAAAAAAAAATCTAAATATATTTGATCAAACTAATCTATATATATGATGAAAAAATCATTAAAAAAAAGATTAAAAAAAAAACAAGAGCAACAGCTTGTTTTGGTTCTAGTTCAAGTGAATCTTCGTCTGCCTTGTCAAGAAATTGCAACACAAAAATCTTCCAA
>NW_010369354.1:0-206 GCF_000414095.1 Morus notabilis | reverse complement strand
TTTTAAATTTTTTATTTGGATGTTGATGAAGAAAATAATAATTTAATAACTTTGTTCACTTTAATGAGTTATTCTTATTTTTTATCATATTTTTTACCCATTTATAAAAAAAAATATATAAAGTCCACATATATTATTTTTCACTCAATTTTTTTTCTTTTTCTTTTCTCTCGTACCAAACAACCTATATTTTTATTTTTCGTCGA
>NW_010369353.1:0-206 GCF_000414095.1 Morus notabilis | reverse complement strand
CAGCACCGGGGCAGCTCCGGTACAGCCCTGGGACAGCCCCGGGACAGTCCTGGATCAGCCCCGGAGCAGCCCCGGGGCAGCCCCGGTACATCCCCGGGACATCCCTGGTACAGCCCCGAGACAGCGCCGGGTAAGCCCCGGTACGGCCCCGAGACAGCCCCAGTACAGCACCGGGGCAGCCTCGGTACAACACCGGTACAGCCCCG
>NW_010369352.1:0-206 GCF_000414095.1 Morus notabilis | reverse complement strand
TGTCTAATTTTAGTGTCATAATTGGTGTATAATCAATCATATTATGTCATATCGTGTAAAAAAATTGAATTATTTTTTAACTAGCTTTTTTGTACTTATCATGGGATGATGTGGTGTGATTTGATTAGTTAGACATCGATTGGAACACCAAAATTTAGACAGGGGATCTGAATCCCTTTTATGCTTATCCTAAGATGATATAATAT
>NW_010369351.1:0-206 GCF_000414095.1 Morus notabilis | reverse complement strand
CGAATGTTTCAATATTTACTCTAACGGTCACGATATCCGGGAAGGGAGTGGTAATGACGTAATTTTCAGCGGGGTGAGGTACACCCACAAAAGCGAGATGCTGGTAGCGGTTATAGACGTCTCGCTGTTTGCCAGTGGCATCCAAGCGTGACCAAAGAGTTTTTTGGGGGAAATAATGAACTCCATTGACCACGGATATTCCAGAT
>NW_010369350.1:0-206 GCF_000414095.1 Morus notabilis | reverse complement strand
TGATCAGAAAAATTTAAACTTTAAATTGTATTTTAAATTAATATTTGAACGTATAATTAAAGTTTAAATTTGAATAAGAAATAAATTTATGTTTAAGTGTGAAAAATAGAGAGAAATAACACTTTTTACTGTTAAAAAATAATTTAAACTGTTACATTTGAGGAGATATAAACTCTAAATTAGACTGTTTAACTCAATTCAAACAG
>NW_010369349.1:0-206 GCF_000414095.1 Morus notabilis | reverse complement strand
ACTTCAGCAAGGCTCTCTTGCATCTTTGGTCAAGCAGGTTAAGGCGTCCAGCGCGGTTGCTACTAACCGGGCCCTTGGCACGCAAGGTCGATTGTGGCAACCCGGTTTCTACGACACGGCTCTGAGGCGCGAGGACGATTTACATAAACTGGCGCGTTACATCGTGGCTAACCCTTTAAGAGCTGGTTTGGTGACGCGCCTTGAGG
>NW_010369348.1:0-206 GCF_000414095.1 Morus notabilis | reverse complement strand
CAAGTCACTGTTCGACAATTATGTTTTTGAGTGAAAAATTTAAAAAAAAGTAACTCAAGTTATAATTTTATTTGAGTTAATGTTCTTTTAAGTTTGAACTCGAGTTTAAATTTGAGTTCGAACTCGAGTTTAAAATTAAAACTCGAGTTCAAGTTTTCCCTTTAACTCGAGTTCAGAAACTCAAACTCAAATTAATGAACAGTATT
>NW_010369347.1:0-206 GCF_000414095.1 Morus notabilis | reverse complement strand
GTTTCCGGCTTTTTCAATAGTTTCAAAAGCAACGTCGATAATGAGAACGAACGGCTCTTCTAGATCTGCTAGATCCACTGGGTAAGGGCCTAGAGCTTGAGTGCCCCACTGCAGTAGAATTTCATCTCCCTCAATCAATAGTTCTGACGATGGTATGTTGACCTCAACACTTTCTCTGGCCTCATTATAATCAATAAAACCGTCAT
>NW_010369346.1:0-206 GCF_000414095.1 Morus notabilis | reverse complement strand
ATGATTGCATTACTGATTGCTTGTGATCTGTCATTGACTTTGCCTTTTGCAAATCTTCCCTTATCAATAGTAAGGTTAAAAAGAAACATAATTCACAGTATTGCAGTCGAGAATATTAATGTGTGAGATACATGGCATGGAAGCGTTAGGGAGACATTATGAAACGACAATCACAATTAAGCCTAAAACCACTGAAAACTGAGGAA
>NW_010369345.1:0-206 GCF_000414095.1 Morus notabilis | reverse complement strand
CAGTGGTCCAGATCTACCAGTCCACTCAACGTCCAACAACTTGGAAAACCGAGTGCGCAGTACCGTCCTCAGCAACGGGTGAGTGCTCATGCCCTCCTAGCACGTTTGCCTCACCTGGAACTGCAAGTGTGTCCGTATTCACAGTTGCTGTAACTGAGGTGATTGATAATCGAGTTGAACGAATTGTGTATAGCTGTTTAGCTAAA
>NW_010369344.1:0-206 GCF_000414095.1 Morus notabilis | reverse complement strand
TGTAATCGGAATGAGCATGAATCGGAGTGGGCAGGATTCGGAGTGGGTAAGATTCGGAGTTCAGAATCGGAGTCAGAATAAGCTGTTTACTTAGTGATAAGATTCGGAATCAAAGTCATTCTAAATCTCATTCATACGTTTACTTACACCCAAAATTAGAATAAAAAAGTGTAAAAGTACTAATATACCCTTTAAAAATCAATTTG
>NW_010369343.1:0-206 GCF_000414095.1 Morus notabilis | reverse complement strand
GTTCCCGAAAACTTGTCTTAACTTATTACAGTCCGTTGTTCTTTACTAAAACAATGGTTGTAATGTCTTCTTCTTAGAATTGAACATACATACTAGTATTCCATATTACATTAATCTGCAGCGGAAAATTATTTTCTAAGTGAGCGTAGTAAAGACAACTCCCGTGTACCCATGACATTTCCGCCACCCTTGCCTCCGCCTGTCCA
>NW_010369342.1:0-205 GCF_000414095.1 Morus notabilis | reverse complement strand
TTTGGTGTCGTAACGGGGCCCATCAGCCGTTAGATCAAAGCTCCGTTTATGCCGTACAACCGCCACGGGAACGGTAAGAACTGTTGGCGTCCTAATGGGGCCCATCAGCCGTTAGATTGAAGCTTTCTTCGCGATCAACGAATGGCACGTGAACGGCGAAAAATTTTTGGTGTCGTAATGGGACAAAGTTTCGCCGTTCCCGTGG
>NW_010369341.1:0-206 GCF_000414095.1 Morus notabilis | reverse complement strand
TGTGCGGGACGTCAGCTATCTGTATTACGTGCTCTACATCGCACCGTTCGGGCTGTATCAGTTGGCACTCAATGGTGTGGGTGTCGAGTTCCTGTGGCCGCAAAACCCTTGGCTGGCCAATGCAGCGCCGTCGTTTTTACTGATGATGTCGATTCTGTTTGCCTGCATGTTTTCCCGCAGTTTTCTGTTGACCCGACAAATCGCAC
>NW_010369340.1:0-206 GCF_000414095.1 Morus notabilis | reverse complement strand
CATTTAAATTGTTATCATGTGTTGGGTCTTTAATATATCTCGAGCTTAAATATTCACGTAAAAACTATTGTTGACCCACCTCCTAACAGTTTAAACTTTTATAATGGATCGGTAAACTAGCACCCAGCGACATAACTCTCTAATCACCCTTAATATCCCAGATTTCGTTGAAGATGTTTTTTGAGGTCCAAGAGCATCCATGGCTT
>NW_010369339.1:0-206 GCF_000414095.1 Morus notabilis | reverse complement strand
TTTGTACATTTATGTAACACTCATTTAATATAAGTATAACACTCAATAAAATGTAACCTATAAACATAGTACATAGAAATTGATTTGTTGTTAACCTGTTACACCAAAAAGTTACAATTTCATAAGTAAAATATTATAACAGCCATCTTTCGGACATGGTAACAATATTAGTTTCGTCAGTATCCACACACACACATATATATATA
>NW_010369338.1:0-206 GCF_000414095.1 Morus notabilis | reverse complement strand
TATTTATAGATTCGTGTATTTTAACTTACTCGGTATGAATTTTGAGATTACTAAGTCATATTCCTTTATATTGGAGACATGATGAAATAAATAGTCAGAAATGTTAAATATTATGAGATAGAATCCATTTCTTCTTGATAAACGAAAATGATAAATAGTTTTCTTGAGGGTTGATTTAGTACTTGAATATGTAAGGAGCTCTTCAT
>NW_010369337.1:0-206 GCF_000414095.1 Morus notabilis | reverse complement strand
TTAATAATAAAAATGTATATACATACTGTAACTACGTCGAGAAAAAATAGTATATATATCTCTTACTTTGAGAGATGACGTGTCTCCAGAAAAAAAAGGTTAGTCACTTTTCATGATATAAATATATCGGTGAATATCTACATATTCTTTGGGTCTGTTTAATTCGTTGATTTGAATTTTTAATTCGAATTGAGATGTAACTTTAT
>NW_010369336.1:0-206 GCF_000414095.1 Morus notabilis | reverse complement strand
CGGACCAATGATGGAGGCCATGAGTCTTTTCTTCAAAAACCATCACCCATTCAATCTTTTGGAAAATAAGGTTTTATGTTAAAAAATATGCACGAACAATTTTAATAAGTAGCACTCCTTATTCTACATGACATGTTATCACATATATAGCAAATCGTATTATATGCAATCATACAAAGCAATTAAGCTAGGCAACAAGCATAATA
>NW_010369335.1:0-206 GCF_000414095.1 Morus notabilis | reverse complement strand
CTGCAAGAGCGCATCACTTCCACCAAAAACGGTTCGATCACTTCCATCCAGGCGGTATACGTACCGGCGGATGACTTGACTGACCCGTCGCCAGCGACCACGTTTGCCCACTTGGACGCAACCGTCGTACTGTCCCGTGACATCGCTTCCCTGGGTATCTACCCAGCAGTAGACCCACTGGATTCGACTTCGCGCCAGCTGGATCC
>NW_010369334.1:0-206 GCF_000414095.1 Morus notabilis | reverse complement strand
ATTGAGTAATTATTATTTATTTTTTATTTACTAACTATTTACTAATTAATATATTATAAGTAACATAATATATGATTGATATATTAATTATTATTTATTTATTTAATAGCCTATTATTACTTTTTTTATTGTTAATATGTTATATAATTAATTTTTTACAATTAATCTTTAACTAAATAAATAATTACTATATTATTTATTATTTT
>NW_010369333.1:0-206 GCF_000414095.1 Morus notabilis | reverse complement strand
AAAAAAAATAAAATAAAAACGACGTTAAAAAGTTCTAAAATTTTGCAGACACGATCCTTACATTTTTCTCAACATGCCTGAAAAAAATAGCCTCGAATTATGAAAAACAACGCTGCCAAAAAGCACCCGGCTTGCTAAGTGGGCTGCCCAGGGGTCCAGATGAGTCAAAAATTAACATTTTTATTTATGTTTCACATTCTAAAATT
>NW_010369332.1:0-206 GCF_000414095.1 Morus notabilis | reverse complement strand
CAAATGAAAATTTTCATCAATATTGTTATCAAAGCTTTTAGACTAATTAGCCCAAAAAATTTTCATAACCTTTCAACAAATACCTTAATAAATGAAATAATGAGCATTTAACGAACAAGTTAATTAGATTATGTAACTTAATTAGTACACTCTCTTCATACTGATCAATATGAAAAATTACGTTAACATGCTTAAATTGCTAACAT
>NW_010369331.1:0-206 GCF_000414095.1 Morus notabilis | reverse complement strand
TTTTTTTTTTTTTTAGTTACGTGCGCTTGAAAATTATCTTTTGGGATTGTGATTTCAAACGTTATTAGATGACAAAGCTAATAATTTTAGTATAATACATGAACTTTTTAAGGTTATAAAATGTCAGAAAGAGCTCTTTATCAACTATCAGTTATGGTATTACTAATGTATGGCAATAAAGTTTCACATAAACTGTTTGGTCTTTT
>NW_010369330.1:0-206 GCF_000414095.1 Morus notabilis | reverse complement strand
TTGCATCCCATGATTCTCGAACAGCTCAAAGCGGTCGGTAATGACACTCGCATGATGATCATGGAGTGGCTGAAAGCCCCGCAGTCCAATTTCCCACCTCAGGATCATGGCGATCCGACGATAGGCGTGTGCATGTCGCACATTCAGCGTCGGGCAAATCTTTCACCTTCCACAGCCTCCGCCCACCTGGCCATTTTGCAGCGCGC
>NW_010369329.1:0-206 GCF_000414095.1 Morus notabilis | reverse complement strand
ATTTTAATGAATTAGGAGGATCATGATGAAGTGGTGATAGAAAATGATATTAATAAAATAAATTCCCTTGAAAAAGATATTAATACAATAAATTAGATATGATTATACTTAAAATCCACTGTCACCCAAAATACTAAATGTATTAGCTATATTATCTGTTGAACATAGCAAGTTTTGAATACAAAATTACATTTAATAGTCTTGCA
>NW_010369328.1:0-206 GCF_000414095.1 Morus notabilis | reverse complement strand
ATAATTATTAAAAAATAAAAACAGAAAAGTAATAATAATTTTGAACTGTATTTTAATTTTTTTAAAAAAAATAATTCTCGTTATTTTTTATTTTTATTTTTGTTTTTAAAATATTTACTAAATAAATACAGATTTTAAACCCTTTTAAAAAATGTGTAAAAATATTTTCGGAAAGAAAGAGATTTTTTTCATCATGATTTTCTTAA
>NW_010369327.1:0-206 GCF_000414095.1 Morus notabilis | reverse complement strand
ATAATTATTAAAAAATAAAAACAGAAAAGTAATAATAATTTTGAACTGTTTTTTAATTTTTTTTAAAAAAATAATTCTCGTTATTTTTTATTTTTATTTTTATTTTTAAAATATTTACTAAATAAATACGGATTTTAAACCCTATTAAAAAATGTGCAAAAATATTTTCGGAAAGAAAGAGATTTTTTTCATCATGATTTTCTTAA
>NW_010369326.1:0-206 GCF_000414095.1 Morus notabilis | reverse complement strand
GACTCGTGAACCCAAAATTGATACGAAAATTATGTACTTTTATTTAGTTTTTTAAATATTAGAATTAACTTAAAATCCATAACAAGCTAAAATACAATAACATCCATCAAAATTAAGCAAATAATAGTATAAAATTTTGAGTATAACTATTATGATATCACAAATTCATAATAAAATCTAAAATATGTAATAAAATATATATATAT
>NW_010369325.1:0-206 GCF_000414095.1 Morus notabilis | reverse complement strand
TCGTTGATTCGAGTTTTTAATTCGAATTGAGATGTGACTTTATGTGAAAGGTTTTTACTCTAACAAAAAAGTTAAATGTGACTGTTTCTAAAAGTTTTTATTGTAACAAAACTCAAATTTTAAATTCAAATCATAGACTTGAATATTAAGAACTAGAGATCAAAGTATAAAAGTCGTATGCTTTTTCTTTTTAAAAAAAAAAAAAA
>NW_010369324.1:0-206 GCF_000414095.1 Morus notabilis | reverse complement strand
AAAAAAAAACCCTATGTTTAACATTTTATAAGCATGCTATTATAACAATTATCTTAATTGTTATTAACTCCATTAAAATAAGTATACAATTTATCTTTTAATGAAGCAAAATAATATATTTCAATTTTTGAACCCTTTAATTTTAATTTTCTATTTATTTTATTCAATTTTTTACACTTTATTTCAATTTTTCTACCAAAAAAAAA
>NW_010369323.1:0-206 GCF_000414095.1 Morus notabilis | reverse complement strand
AAGCCGATCAAATTCAAGTTGGTTTGTAAACCCAGCGATAAGGGAAAAAAAAAAAAAAAAAAAGTGAAGTTAAGTTACAATTTTATTTGAATTTATGTTTTTTTAAATTTAAATTTGAGTTTAAATTTGAGTTTAAACTCGAGTTTAGGATTAAAATTCGAGTTCAAGTTTTTTCTTTAACTCGAGTTTAGAAACTCGAACTCAAA
>NW_010369322.1:0-206 GCF_000414095.1 Morus notabilis | reverse complement strand
TTGTTTAGAATTCAAACCTTAGTTCAGGATTCAAACTGGTGTTTGGGAGTGAAAAATTCAAGGACAATTCAAACCATCAACAATGGTTCAATGACAGCTCAAATTGTTGATTTTAAAATTCACCGCCCCTCTAAATTTAACAGTCTGAATTGTTGTCAACAGTCTAATAGTTTCAGATTCTACTTTTTCTCTCTCTTCAATTTCAA
>NW_010369321.1:0-206 GCF_000414095.1 Morus notabilis | reverse complement strand
CATCGCGCGGCCCGCGTGCGGATAGTCTGTGCGCCGAGGCTCGCCCAAACAGCGCGCGGTTAGACCGTGCGCGCCCGCCTAGACAGCGCTCGGACGGTCAAAGCACATAATTTTATTAATCTCCAAATGAACTAAAATAACAAGCTAACCTCTCCTTTTTATAGAATATTACAATTCAAAAATAGAAAAAGAAACTAATTGGAAAG
>NW_010369320.1:0-206 GCF_000414095.1 Morus notabilis | reverse complement strand
CGTTGCTAACTCATCAAATTACTACTTAACAAAAAGAAACTCCTAATCCTTACCTGCGGGTGTGGGTGGAGAGTTTGAAGACAAAGAACTCAATTCATATCATACCAAAAAAGTATACGACTAATTTGATTTTGGTCTAATTTATGATACAAGTGATGAGGAGGAAGATGGTGATAGACTTGATTTATGCCCAATAATCAATTCTA
>NW_010369319.1:0-206 GCF_000414095.1 Morus notabilis | reverse complement strand
GAACCCCTAGTATATTCTTCTCTATCAAATTGGTCTCAAATGTCTAAAAAAATCATCCACAAGGATACCCTCCAAATATGAGCGTGTTTCTAATTAGTCAAAATTAAACTGAACAGAACAAAGGGGTTTTTCAATCCCATTTCACACTAACAAAACACTACAGGTTCAAAGCTAATCCACAAGAAAATTGGGGCTTTTTTTTTTTT
>NW_010369318.1:0-206 GCF_000414095.1 Morus notabilis | reverse complement strand
AAAAAAAAAAAAAAAGCAAATACAATATGATTTTTTTTTTGGTGAAAACTATATTAGAGGAGAAATTTAAAAAATTTATATGGCAGGGGCAAATAATATTATTTTCATCCTTATGTATCTACAATATTATAGACATAGCATATACACATTTTTCAACCTAATATGATGTTACTTTGTTATATTCCAGCGGAAAAAAAGAAAAAAAA
>NW_010369317.1:0-206 GCF_000414095.1 Morus notabilis | reverse complement strand
TTTTTTTTTTTTTTTTTGTAGTAATTTGGAGAGCAACATGTGCCAGCTCCGGCACCGTCTTTGAGCATGTTACCAGGCTCCCGACCAAGAACTTGATCCTCTAGCTCGTCTCGTTATGGGCTTCGATTTGGTGGTGCGGTGTGTAGTGTGATGGTTCTATTTAGGTGGATCTAACTCGGATTGGTAGTTGGGTGTAGAACTTTTGG
>NW_010369316.1:0-206 GCF_000414095.1 Morus notabilis | reverse complement strand
TTTTTTGGAAAAATTTCTGGGCAGACTCGGGTTGTTTCTGGGCATCTTCGAAGATTAAAACTTGATCTTCCTTGCCTATTTTTGATTCAAAATCAAAATGCTAATTCTACCCAAAACCTAGAATGATAGTAATTCTAATCCTGAATTAAATTACAACTAATTTAATTTGAACGAATTTAATGCAATCCATGGAACCATATAATTAA
>NW_010369315.1:0-206 GCF_000414095.1 Morus notabilis | reverse complement strand
ATCAATAAAACAATTAGAAAAATAATATTTGTATGGGTCATATTTAGGAGAAAAAAAAATTGAGTAGGGGATCATCAAGATTCAAGATGTTACAAAAATAAGCAAACAAAACGAAAAAATGGAAATGATGACATGTGTCAAAAAGAAGGAGAAGTCTCTTGTGATGCTACATGCCAAAAAAAGAAAAGCTTTTTTTATGTATGTTA
>NW_010369314.1:0-206 GCF_000414095.1 Morus notabilis | reverse complement strand
CAAAAGTTCCTGAGGTTTCAAAAACAAAGCAATCTTCGAAGGCCCTTTGTAGCAATACTACCAAAGGATTAAAGAAGAGACAAGCAAGGTCCGCCAAGAGAAAGATTAAGCAAGTTGTGAAGGCCGTAGCTATTCTCCTTCCAAAGATCGCCAAGAATGCGAAGGTTAAGGTAGTCAAAACTATCATGACTTGTCTTGTATAAGTT
>NW_010369313.1:0-206 GCF_000414095.1 Morus notabilis | reverse complement strand
CACTTTGTACCGTAAAAGCTTTCAAATTTTTGTAGTAATGTCTAGTTTAGTTTTTTAATTTAAATTTTTAATTTTAATTTAAATGTAATTTTATACGAAAATTTGTTATACAGTAAAAAAATTAAATATATTTATTTTTAAAAATTTGTTATTGTAATAAAATTTAAATTTAAATTTAAATTAATAAAATGAACGTAATCAGTGTC
>NW_010369312.1:0-206 GCF_000414095.1 Morus notabilis | reverse complement strand
AAATATAGAGCTCGTTTTATAGTATTTTTAAATTTAATTTTGTTTTAAGTATGGGTATGAAAATGAAAATATTTTAAGAATGATGTTAGTACTATTTCTTAAATTGTGTTAGGTGATTTTCCTGAAAGAATATTTTGGCATAAGAAAATGAGTAGGACTCTGTTTGAATGTGTTTTTAAAAACGTGCGTTGTCACAGAATAAAAAT
>NW_010369311.1:0-206 GCF_000414095.1 Morus notabilis | reverse complement strand
CCGGAAAGTGCCGCAAAAAGTGGAAACACAGGAAGATCATCGGTGCCCGCCACCATTGACCACGGGCGGCCCCCTTAAGGCTGATTTGTTTGCTGTGCGCTGCGGCCAGATCGCGCAAGTGTTCATGCAAGTGCTGATTAAGCGCCTGATCACGAATAACCAAGTTCACTTCGAGATTCAGCGCCAGACTCAATGGATCAAGATTG
>NW_010369310.1:0-206 GCF_000414095.1 Morus notabilis | reverse complement strand
CGACATGTCCAGACTCGCAGAGTTCCGCCAGCTAGAACGCCACCTGGCTGAGCAGCTTCAAGCCTTGGAAGCCATGAAAGGCGATAAAGCCCTGGAAAAGGAAATCGAGTTTGAAGGCAAACTTCAGGCGTTGTTGAGTGAATACAAAAAGAGTTTGAAAGATGTCGTTTCAATTCTCTCGCCTGCGACCAGTACAAAAAATACCA
>NW_010369309.1:0-206 GCF_000414095.1 Morus notabilis | reverse complement strand
TTTTTCTCAGTCTTCATTTCGTGTAATTGGTGAAGCTTCATTAAAAAAAAAATAATAATAATAATAGTGAAGCTTCAGCCTCTCTGGCTCATGATTTGAATACTTATTATATATCTTGACGGTGGATTTTCGCCAACAAAACAGGCCGGTTTACCTTTGGGTTTCCCGTCGGATTACCGGCTTAAGTATACGTTATGTGTAGGAAT
>NW_010369308.1:0-206 GCF_000414095.1 Morus notabilis | reverse complement strand
AAAAAAAAAAATCCTTTGTGTTGATATATGATTCTTAGATATGGTTAGAAGCTAGTTTTAATGATTGTAGCTATTAAGATATGGTTATTGAGGAAGATATTGGAAAGATAAGTTTTGATGGTTGTCCAATTTGGTTTTACATGTAAGAAACAGTTTGGGGTGCTAGATAGCTTATTTAATGAGAAGTTATTAAAATAAAGTAAGTT
>NW_010369307.1:0-206 GCF_000414095.1 Morus notabilis | reverse complement strand
TGCGCGCGCTTTGAGTTCGTCGTCGATACGGATATTGATGGACGCCATGAGATGGCTCTCCTGTAATGACAATCGTCATTACAGTGAAGCAAAAAGCACATATGAGCAAGCCTACAACGGTTGGCTTTCACACAACTCACTGGGTTAGAGGTTCGCTTGCAGCCCTACTTCGCAAATACGGCGTTTCGTCAAAACTGACTGGCTCC
>NW_010369306.1:0-206 GCF_000414095.1 Morus notabilis | reverse complement strand
GCCTACTGAACAAAGTTTCTTTCGTTTACTAGTTATGTTTAAATTCCGGTGCATTGCCTAAAAGGTGAAGTACTAGAAGAGTTGAAGCTATCACTTGAGAAATCTTAATAGGTCTAATGTTATCTGTGATTTTACTGAAATAAAATTCCTTGTTTTATGAATAGGGAGGCTGCAATCTTAACAAATGTTGGCAAGCTATTAGAGAG
>NW_010369305.1:0-206 GCF_000414095.1 Morus notabilis | reverse complement strand
TTATTCAATACCCGTACGAGTTATCAATGAAGCTATCACATTTTCTTATAAATTATATTATCCTCTGTCACTTTATCAGTTATATGATTCTTATTGATTACTGCTTACTAAAACTCTCCTTTATATGATAAGTAACATTTCTCTCCTATAATATCTGACCTTATCCTAAAGGCAAATGTCATGAAGAAGTGACGAAACAAAAAAAA
>NW_010369304.1:0-206 GCF_000414095.1 Morus notabilis | reverse complement strand
GAAACACCCATCCCGGACAGCATTCGTAAAGATTTAGATTTTTTAGAGAGGATCAAATGCATCAAGCTCCAGCACACGCATCTTCAGCGCTGACTCAAGGTATTCGCCGGAGCCATAACGACCTCATTGAGATTGGTGTAGACCACCGAGGGCAGACGGTTGAGTGGTCGTACCCAACGGTATCGAACTTCAACATCATCTTCCTG
>NW_010369303.1:0-206 GCF_000414095.1 Morus notabilis | reverse complement strand
TTCAGTCGAAGCGGAACAGGCTATCCTCGGCGGCTTGATGCTGGATAATCAAAGCTGGGACTTGATTGCTGACGTGGTGAAGGCGGATGATTTTTTTCGCCGGGAACACAAGGTGATTTTCCAAAGCATTGAAAGTCTCGCACAGGTCGGCAGCCCGTTCGATGTTGTGACAGTTGCCAACTCCTCTGAAAGCATCCAAGAAGTCG
>NW_010369302.1:0-206 GCF_000414095.1 Morus notabilis | reverse complement strand
AAAAATTGAAGAAAATCAAAATGATCTAATATCTTGTGAAAAGGTAGTCAAAGTAGGCACCGACTTGTACAAAAGAGGAGAGGAGAAAGTTTTGGGGTAAGATTATATAGCTAATCCAGGCTATTCAAGATGAAACAAAATCTCGAAACAAATCCAAGATGTGTAACACAGGTCACATATGAATATGTCTAAGCTCTGACTACTTC
>NW_010369301.1:0-206 GCF_000414095.1 Morus notabilis | reverse complement strand
GACGTGTGTGTGGGCACACTCGAGACTAAAACGGGTTAGATCAAACACTTGAATTTTTCACAAACACCAACGCATGCACGATGTCGAATTTTTGGGAGAAAATTTTTTTCCTTCTCTCTCTATTTTTGGAATTCGGCCAGCCCTCAAGAATTAGGTTAAAAAATTGTCACGCGCAATTTTTTATCATATCTTATTTATAGAGTAGA
>NW_010369300.1:0-206 GCF_000414095.1 Morus notabilis | reverse complement strand
TAAAAGTTGACAAATTCTTATCGCCTCTTAAAACCTATCTAAGTGAGAAAAATGCCATTTCAGTATTATCTTATCTGAATGGGTGACCATTCTACATACAAAGCGGAAGTTCTACAATGGGAGTGCCATTGGTCATTGTTCTCTCTAGTTGTTCTGAATCATTCAAAGATGAAATTTTAAAAGTCAAAATGTTGCTTTTTTTTTTT
>NW_010369299.1:0-206 GCF_000414095.1 Morus notabilis | reverse complement strand
TAAGAATAAAAAGTAAAAGATTTCTCATGACAATAACACATATCTGTGGTATCTTAGGCTTGGTCATATTAACCTAAACATGATTGAAAGACTAGTAAAGGATGGTCCTTAAAGCGAACTAAAAGTTGGTGAGCTTCCGGTTTGTGAATCTTGTTTAGAAGGTAAAATGACCAAGAGGCCTTTTACAGTGAAAGGAGAAAAAGTTA
>NW_010369298.1:0-206 GCF_000414095.1 Morus notabilis | reverse complement strand
TTAGTCCAAAAACCTACAATTTCGGTTCAAATCCGAAACATTTCATGGGAGAAACAACCAAATCTAGGTTCTAGGAACTACATTAAGTCTAAAGAACCTAAGATCTCCAATTTCTACCATGATTTTACTCCAAATCCATAAAAATCCATTTCAAACCAAAATAAGTTTTCTAATCCAAAAAATCCTAGATTCAAGAGAAGTTTTTT
>NW_010369297.1:0-206 GCF_000414095.1 Morus notabilis | reverse complement strand
CCGCCACAGTAGCGGCCGACGTGAAAGAGGTTGGCGTCCAGTTCCAGGCTCTCTAATAACCAATCAATAAGTGGACTTGAAGAAATCATCTAAGGGAAACACTCAGGAGCAAGTAATGGCGACTTTAGAATATGGATCGGAATTCTTATAACCAACAGACTTGGACCCATCTTGTATCAAGGAGTCCACTCCATGTCTCGTGTCAC
>NW_010369296.1:0-206 GCF_000414095.1 Morus notabilis | reverse complement strand
CATTCTCAATTTCATATCTAGCCAATATGAGATTGTATTCGCACATTCACAATAAATGTCAAATTTATTTATTTGAGGCTTTTTTTATGAATACCATTAATAAATTAGCTCTTAAACTAAAAATTTATACAATTGACTCCTTGAACTTAACAATGTGTGCACTGGTGGTCCAATTGATAACATCTGTTAAATTCTTAACAGATTTA
>NW_010369295.1:0-206 GCF_000414095.1 Morus notabilis | reverse complement strand
CTTGCCCAGTGCGAGGTCTTTGACATCACCTACGCGAGACTTCGCAGCCTTGGCAGAATCCTTGGCGGAGTCGACTTGTTTATCAACTTCTGCCTTGGTCTGCTTTTCAGCCTTCTCGCCGTCTTTGACCAGCGTTTCAAAAAGCTTACTGCCGTCATTGCTGATCTTGGAGTAAGCGCCTAAACCAGCCAGCCAGATTTGGCGGG
>NW_010369294.1:0-206 GCF_000414095.1 Morus notabilis | reverse complement strand
TTTTTTTCATAATTCGAGGCCATTTTTTGCATGCATGCTCATAACAATGTAAGTATCGTGTTTACAAAATTTTAGAACTTTTTGACGTCGTTTTTATTTTATTTTAATTTTTAAAGATGAAAAATAGGAAAAATCATAAAAATAGAATATTCATAAAAAAATAGTGTTGCTTGTTATTCATTCCTAAAAATCATGTATTAATTTTA
>NW_010369293.1:0-206 GCF_000414095.1 Morus notabilis | reverse complement strand
TTTTGGACGGAGAGAGTAAGGGAAAACACGAGAGGCTCATCGGGAAAAATGGCAAAAGGAGGTCTGCGATTTCGTTTATGCAGGTGGTTTTTTGCGACAACATTGTGTCGCCGCAACAAAGATTAAATCGCCGTCATAATTAATGTTAAAACGACGGCGTTCTTCTTCACCTCATTAATATTTATGAGAATATTTTTGAGGAATAT
>NW_010369292.1:0-206 GCF_000414095.1 Morus notabilis | reverse complement strand
CAGAAGTGCCAAAGATCAGGGACTTCGCACAATGGATGCGTGAGCAACTGGCACAACAATGACCGCTGAACAGCACTGTTCACTGACGCCAGCATTACGACTGCTTACCCGCCCGGGATAGTTTTTTATGGCTGTGAACCCCTTAAAGCTGCCCCTATAGTCCAGCAAACTCTGGGGCGAAGCCTTCGTTTTATGCTTTCACGAAC
>NW_010369291.1:0-206 GCF_000414095.1 Morus notabilis | reverse complement strand
AGGGAATTTTTATTGATTTGCTATAAAGGAAAATTTTTTACCAAGTTTTTAGAGCAGCAACGTTCATTCATAAAGTGATAAAGTTATACATCAACAGAAATAACAAAACAAAGATAGCATATTAATAGCAGCACGGGAAGGCAATATGTTGAATACCATTAAAAAACATTAAAAGATTACAGGTAAAAGCTATTAGGAATACCTGA
>NW_010369290.1:0-206 GCF_000414095.1 Morus notabilis | reverse complement strand
ATCGTGGGCAATGATTTTATCAATAGTTTGTCTGGAGGCGGTGGCAACGACCAATTGGATGGCGGCGCTGGAAATGATATTTTGACTGGCGGAGCCGGGAACGATTTATACGTATTGGGCAGACATTATGGACGTGACACAGTGATCGATACTGACTCCACTGCCGGTAATATAGACACGGCGCTTTTTCATCAAAATATCTCTGC
>NW_010369289.1:0-206 GCF_000414095.1 Morus notabilis | reverse complement strand
GAGTCAGAGGCTTGCAAGAAACTTCTGGATTTGCTTCTACGGCTTATTTCCCTGGTTGACATACAGGTATTGATTTACTTTGATGCGAATAAGTTCTATCCTCTCTTGTGAAAAACGCAGATTAGCCACAAATTTTTTATTTTTTATTTTATTTTTTCGCATAAAGAACTGGCTGCATTGCACATCCATAATGTGAATATTTGCAA
>NW_010369288.1:0-206 GCF_000414095.1 Morus notabilis | reverse complement strand
CGACCACTGATCAGAGGTTCTGCGTCACCGCTTTGCACCCAGGTCTTCTGAACAGGACCGTTATGTTCTTTACTGCCGATGGGGTCGTGGTACTGGTGAGTCTGCATGCCGTGATCCGAGGCAATGACAGATTGCTGGTTCCAGTCGTCGTAGGTGTAGGTGTTTTGCATAGCGAACAGTTGCTGGTTGTCGAACCAGTCGTAATC
>NW_010369287.1:0-206 GCF_000414095.1 Morus notabilis | reverse complement strand
AAAAAAAAAACAAAAGAACTCCTCCACCTAAAAATTCTCCATAATTAAGTAACAAAATTATTATTTGAACCATTAGATTCTTTTACTTGATTAATATGGTTAATGATAAATTTATCGTTATGTTGTCCAATAAGTACACTTATCATTAAAAACTTTTCTAATTATGTGAAAAATGCTTGGACAATATCAATGCTAAGTAAAACATT
>NW_010369286.1:0-206 GCF_000414095.1 Morus notabilis | reverse complement strand
TTGGCTGCGCGGCACACTAGGGTTTCGGAAACCCAAGCGTGTGCCAGGGTTTTCTGAAACTCTAGCGGGCCTGCAGGGCCTGCAGGCCCTGCCCAGGCAGGGGCCGCAGGCCCTGCCACTAGCCTTGCCCAGGCAAGGGCCGCGGCCCATGCTGAGGGCACAAGGGCTGCCTGGCTTGGCAGCCCATGCTGCGCTAGGCAGGGCCT
>NW_010369285.1:0-206 GCF_000414095.1 Morus notabilis | reverse complement strand
GAAAATTCGAACACGGATAAAATTGAGAAGTGGGACCGTTCTAACCGCATGAGTCTAATGATCATGAAACGCTCCATTCTGAAGGCGTTTTGGGGCTCTATTACTGAAAGCACTAATGTCAAGAAGTTCCTCAAAGAACTTGAGCAATATTTTGCCGAGAATGAAAATTCAAAAACAAGTAACCTTCTGAATAAACTCATTTCCAT
>NW_010369284.1:0-206 GCF_000414095.1 Morus notabilis | reverse complement strand
ACACATTAATTGAATCATAATACACACACATATATCTCTATATATAAATAGTTAATTTGCAGAGCAGAGGCCTAGAGCCAGAGGCCGAATTTCTCATTCTCATGCCCCTCTCCCTCAAGAGTCAATCCTCACCACCTCAACGTGAAAATCGCTCTCTCTCTCTCTCTCTGATTTATTATTAAAACTGTTATCCTCTCTCCTCCTCT
>NW_010369283.1:0-206 GCF_000414095.1 Morus notabilis | reverse complement strand
TGCAACCGGTACAAATGGCATCGTTACTCTCCTTGTCTTCATGAACTGCGTGGTTTTTTGATTTTTATTGCGTAGGATTTTGCCCTAAGCAGCGCAGACCAAGATCAGCAGAGAGTGTGGGATTGGTCAAGGAAACGTCGTTGGCCGAATGTCGATCTATAGCCGGATGCACGGGGTGCTTATAATGAGCCGCGAATTTGCTGGAG
>NW_010369282.1:0-206 GCF_000414095.1 Morus notabilis | reverse complement strand
TTAATTAATT
This sequence comes from Morus notabilis, assembly GCF_000414095.1. Taxonomy (NCBI): domain Eukaryota; kingdom Viridiplantae; phylum Streptophyta; class Magnoliopsida; order Rosales; family Moraceae; genus Morus; species Morus notabilis. The sequence goes on along the minus strand of NW_010369282.1, from coordinate 196 downwards.
AATTAAAGAGTTTTAATTAATTATTAATTTTATTGGAGTCCAGAATCATAGGTCCACGAGTCTCTGCATCGTCCTTGTAATTCTACAAAATGCTAATACTACAAAATGCTAAGGCAAAATGAGAATTTCAGAATTATGAAATTCTTCATAAAACGCTCAAGAATAATTAATTAAGAATTAATTATAAATTAAATAA
>NW_010369281.1:0-206 GCF_000414095.1 Morus notabilis | reverse complement strand
TAACTCAAATTTAACTTAAAAACTACACTCAAGTTACACTCCAAAAGAACAACCCCTAAATCTATTCAAATCTCTTTTATAAACGCCAATTGCCAAAAATATTTGCTTTTGAATTTTTTACAACCAATGCTAATAAATTACTAATTAAAGTCCTAACAGACTTCACATTACTAAATGCCAATTTAAATTATAAAAAGGTTATATAT
>NW_010369280.1:0-206 GCF_000414095.1 Morus notabilis | reverse complement strand
TGGCTGTCCCGGGGCTGCCCCGATGCTGTCCCCGGTTTGACCTGTGATTGTCCTGGGTGGGTCCTGGGGCAGTCCCGGGCTGTGCCGGCAGTGTCGGGGTGGCCCCAAGGCTGTCCGCAAGCTAGCCCCGGGCCAACCCGGGGCTGTCCTGGGGCTGCCTCGTGGCTGTCATAGGACCGGGGCTGTCCCGGGACTACCCGGGGGCT
>NW_010369279.1:0-206 GCF_000414095.1 Morus notabilis | reverse complement strand
AATATAAACATGAAATAATTATTATATCGATTGAGGTGTCGATAAAAAAATAGAAAATGGAAAAAAAAAAGAGTTCAAAAGAGCATAAGAAAAACATAGAATGAAACTTTAAGGAAAAAAAAATCAACTTTATAAAAAAATAAATGATTAGCCATTAAAATAACAAAATGATTAAAAAAACATAAACATAAAACGAAAAAAAAAAA
>NW_010369278.1:0-206 GCF_000414095.1 Morus notabilis | reverse complement strand
CTTCACCCATTTCAGTTTTCGCGCTCCGATCCTTGTCCTCAGCTTCAGCCTCGCCGCCAGTTTTATCCTTTTCTTTTTCAACTCTCACTTCAAACTTCGCAACAGTTTTCGGCGATTTTTCAGTTCTAGCCTCCCTCTCCGCCTCCTTGTCGGCTGCCATGTTTGCACTCCTCGCCTTGTCCACGTTCGACTCTTTCTCTTCGTCT
>NW_010369277.1:0-206 GCF_000414095.1 Morus notabilis | reverse complement strand
CGAGTCGGCGGAAGCATCCATTGCCGAGCGAAATCGTTCCAGATCTATGGTGCGCTGTTGCAGTTGTTCTTCCAGCATCAAGCTGTGGCTTTTCAGGTAATCGCCAAACGCCTTAAGCCTTAAAAGATTGCGCACCTTGAGCCACAACTCGGCACTTTCAACCGGTTTATTGAGAAAGTCTTCGGCCCCGGCTTCCAGTCCTGTAA
>NW_010369276.1:0-206 GCF_000414095.1 Morus notabilis | reverse complement strand
TATATATATATATACATATATATATCTGCAAATGTAAATATATGGTGGTGGTTTTTGGCGACCTATTATATTGATTAATTATTAAGTAGCAATCCAAAGACGTGATGAGTGTTATAATATAATATTATGTTAAAAATAACAAGAAGTTAGTTTTCTTTTTCACCTTTGAGTTCCGTTTTTCAAACTTGAGTTTCGTGCAAATTTAC
>NW_010369275.1:0-206 GCF_000414095.1 Morus notabilis | reverse complement strand
CTTCACCCATTTCAGTTTTCGCGCTCCGATCCTTGTCCTCAGCTTCAGCTTCGCCGCCAGCTTTATCCTTTTCTTTTTCAACTCTCACTTCAAACTTCGCAACAGTTTTCGGCGATTTTTCGGTTCTAGCCTCCCTCTCCGCCTCCTTGTCGGCTGTCATGTTTGCACTCCTCGCCTTGTCCACGTTCGACTCTTTCTCTTCGTCT
>NW_010369274.1:0-206 GCF_000414095.1 Morus notabilis | reverse complement strand
AAAAAAAAATGCACGAAGGTGGACAAATATTTTCTTGAAATTTAAAATCCAACGGTTCTGAAATATTTTTAGGGGTAGTTAACTTTATAGATGAACTTCGGAATAATATCTGTAAAAGTATCAATAGAGTAATTCTATTTGCCTCCTTAATGCCCCGATCAAATTATAAGTCACTTTTATTATAGTTGTGGCCTACAACAAAATTG
>NW_010369273.1:0-206 GCF_000414095.1 Morus notabilis | reverse complement strand
TGAGGTCACCTGAAAGGTTGCGGGTTTGTAGACTTAAGAGAGTGTCGCGACTCAAAATTTTTTCAACCCGCACTAGTCGGGTAGGCTCAATTTTTTAGCTCAACCATACCCTACCCGGCCGATTTACACCCCTAGATGGAGAAGGTGGAGTAGCAGATTGATGTCGGAGGAGGGCATCGAAGGTTGCTGGAGGCGGCGAATGAGGC
>NW_010369272.1:0-206 GCF_000414095.1 Morus notabilis | reverse complement strand
TGCCCTTGAGAGTCTTCATTCACGGTTTGTAAGGCTCTATTCTCTCCTTCGTTTCTCCTTTTTTGACTTTGAGGTAGTTTCCCATGGAGTTTTCAGCAAGTCTCTTTGATATGCCACGGTTTTTTACAGTGGTCACACTAGGGCTTCTTCTTCTTTTCTCCATCTGAGTCACTTTCTTTTGACACTAAAGGCGAACTCTCAACCTC
>NW_010369271.1:0-206 GCF_000414095.1 Morus notabilis | reverse complement strand
TGAAGAAAATAGAAAAAGGGAGACTTTTCAGTAATCTTAATTTTTTATCGTTAAATCTGATCAAACTCACATTTAATTAAAAAGTATATAAAATAGATAAATTTTAATATAAATTTAATAGTAAAAAAATAAAAAATTACTGATAATTTTTTTTTTCAGAGACTATTAAGAAAACTCTTAATAGAAAAAAAAAAAAAAAAAAAAAA
>NW_010369270.1:0-206 GCF_000414095.1 Morus notabilis | reverse complement strand
AAACGGGCTATTCTTATTAGGACTTGTCTATACCGTCTCAATAGTAAGACAATCCTGACAATGTAACAAATAAAGTGAAAAGCATAGCATAGTTATCAGGTTGCATTTGATATCAAGATTTAAATAAGTGTAATTTTAATTATAAAAGCAGAACTATAATTTATGAAAATTAAAATTAGAAATTTAAACCATCTAAAATAAATAAA
>NW_010369269.1:0-206 GCF_000414095.1 Morus notabilis | reverse complement strand
CCGACAATTTTCAGATTTTCTAAATCTGCCTCGCACAAATCAATTAGATCTTTAGTGGATTCAACATAACTATTCCAGTCTGAAAAATCCCCCTTTTCAGCACAGGCGATCAAAAGCAAATACTGCCCCCTATTAAAGGTCTTTTCCATATACAAAGCACACCCATATATTGATATAAATCAATGCTACAAATAAAACCACCAATA
>NW_010369268.1:0-206 GCF_000414095.1 Morus notabilis | reverse complement strand
CCCTACCATAGATTTTCTCTATTTGTTATAATTTCTCGTAAAACTATCTGGCACATGTTTCTTTCAACAACTTAAATTGTTATTTTAGATTCAAACTTTAATTCATAATTTAAATTAGGGTTTAGGAGAAAAAAAATTCAAAAACAATTGAAATCATTGACAATGAATCAACAACAACTCAAATTGTTAATTTTAGAATTCACCTC
>NW_010369267.1:0-206 GCF_000414095.1 Morus notabilis | reverse complement strand
CTAAGTTATTAATTTAGGTTATAATTATCTATTATGATTATTTAGGTTTCATTAGTTAAGTTTTACAATTATTAAATTTACGTGTCATTAAATGGAGCAAGTATTTGCATTAAGAACACCTTTGATGATTAATTAAATAGAGGATTTTCTTTTGCGGAACTTGAAACTGGAGTATTGTCCCTTTCAATTCTTCACTTTAGGAATTT
>NW_010369266.1:0-206 GCF_000414095.1 Morus notabilis | reverse complement strand
GCGGCTGAGACGGCGTCGGCGGTGATATCATCATGCGTGGGACCGATTCCGCCTGATGTGAAGACGTAGTCGTAGCGCCCGCGCAAGGCATTCAGCGCTTCGACGATTGCCGCTTCTTCATCCGCGACCATCCTGACTTCCTTGAGGTCGATCCCCGACATCGTCAGCACATCCGCGAGGTGGCCGATGTTCTTATCCTTGGTGCG
>NW_010369265.1:0-206 GCF_000414095.1 Morus notabilis | reverse complement strand
CCATTTGGGAACTCAAAGTGAGTGAATCAACCATATTAATCCCTACTCCACTCTAATTTTCTTGTTTTAGTTCAAATTCTCAAAAACCTCAACTTGGATCATGAAGTTATTTATAAATTTTAGTTTTGAGTCAAGGCATACTAGTATGATACAATTATATATAATTAAGCTAGATTGTTTAGAGGTGAGGTTTAAACTCTAAACCG
>NW_010369264.1:0-206 GCF_000414095.1 Morus notabilis | reverse complement strand
AATCAAGAGATTGTCATGAAATTTCAAACACCATTCTAGAAGTGCAAGCGATAATAGTTCAACGGTGAAAAGAAGCCAGAACAAAAGCTAAATTGAAAAATATATGTCAGAGAACAAAAAGATGCTAATATATGAGTGTGAGCATGTTTGATGATTAGGCCTCAAATCCACAATAACAATGAAAGAAAGGTTGTACGATCCATCAT
>NW_010369263.1:0-206 GCF_000414095.1 Morus notabilis | reverse complement strand
TAGCAATATACACGGCTGCCATCTATATTATTAAGGAATTTATGCCATAGGTAACAAAAATTAGTATATAAATAAAATATTAAATCTATATATAGAAAGAAGATATGTTTTTTTATTAAATTTTTTATAAAGAAAGGCATTAAATTGTAGTAAGACCTAGAACACTGTGTAAATATCAAATGTTAGTCAATCAAATAAGAATAGCA